>NC_087208.1:48598103-48608103 GCF_015104395.2 Macrobrachium nipponense | reverse complement strand
GGAAACAGAAGTCGGAGTTAAATCTAATGCAAAATTATCGTAAATGTTTCATTTTTTCATCTTTTTAAGGTGATTTTCATCATGATTCTTGACACAAAAATCTTGCATCAAAAGATGAAAACAAACTCAAAAATTGTGTAGCAAAATTGAAACTTTTTTAAATGTATGTGGATTTTTAAAAGATTTTTGAAACAAAAAACACACATCTAAAGGAGGCCTAAAATGCGTAAAATATCTAATTTAAATTTATAAATATTTAAAGCTTTTTTCAGTTTAATTATATTTTTCGCATTTGTTTGATGATTTTTGAAACAAAAAGACAAAAACCTAAAAATATTGTGCAAAAATGGAATATTTATTACAACTTTTTATGCTATATTTCTTGTCACATTTTTAGGCGATTTTTTAAATTATATTTGAAAAAAAATCATTCATAAAAATGAGTGTATAATCCAAAAATTTAATAATTATTTTAACATGTCTATTTGAAATTCATTCTTCTTTGTGATGGATGATTTTTGCTTCAAAAATCATTTGGAGAGTTGGCTAAAATTAGGACAATGAACTTGAAATTAAGAGCATTTTGTAAAAGGTTTAATTTGTATCGAATATTTTTAATATTTTGCCTGATTTTTTATAAGTAATTTTTATTTCGACAATTATTTAAAAAAAGCACGAAATTCGGGCAATAAATGTGTTACGGACCCACAGATCTCAGAGACAATGTTACGGCCTCTGAGGGAGGTCCGCTTCAGGTTCGATATGAAATAATAAAAAAAAATTATCAACACAAACAGTTGAAACTGGGGATATGAATATAGAAAGAAACACTAACACAACAAAGGTTTATTTACAAGCTTACTAACAAAGGTAAATGCAGAATGGTATCTCCTATTTACATAAAAAGACAGAATCTTACACTGCATGAACTGGGGGGAAACAGTGAGGTAATAAGAATACTTGCTAAACTGTTTGGCACTTCGAAAAGGTGGCTTTATAAAAGTAGATCGGCGATTGAGGACGTCCTTTGACTCCGTATTGCAGAAACTAATCTTCTTGTAAGGCAGGAATTCCCCAACACCTGTAACAGGACCTTTTCTTCCCTGAAGTCTGCTCGACGTAGAGACAACTCGGCCGTCCACACCGGAAGATGACTAGACCAATATCCAACCAACTCTCGAACAACTTCTTTTGATTGATACTTCGTCGGTTCCTTTTTCTCGTATCTCACGGAAGATCTCTGCTGCTGCTGATCTCTCACTGATAATCTAATCTGTGGCTCTCTGTGACTAACTGGTGATATCTCTTTTACGATTTCTCTCTCTCTCTTACGATCACTGCTCTCCAAAGTTCGTTCGTCGTATTTATACGGCGCTCTGGGGGCGGAGCCTACGGCGAACGTCACCGACTCCAGGGATTTCTAGAACTTCTTAGATGAATCTAGACGAGGTATTGCATCAGAAATCGCGGCGTTTCTCACGTAACGACGAGATCCACAACACTCCAGCCGATTCTGGAACAACCACGAACATAGGCGCCTCCAACAGTTGCGCGAAAACCTCCTTGCTGCCGAACTTCTCGAAAATGCGTTCTCCTTTCCTTTATATTTCTTTGCTAGGAAGCAATTACCATCACACGCCCCCCCAAAAGAGAAAAAAAATGAAATCAACTGATTTTATTTTTTTTTTCTAAAGAGAAGCAAGAATTAAACAGCGGGGAAACAATTCTGCATAAAGCTTTAATCCAGTCAAACACTCCCCACTCACACACTCACTCGTGCGATAACAGAAAACGGCTATTAGGCTACTCATTCTGAGAAATCTCCAGAGAGGCTACTAACTATAACATTATCCTTCTCTCTTACTTTTACCGTTTCCTGAACTCTGATGAAAACTTATATAAATACTAGAACACCTCTTGTGTTTTTCTCAAAACTAATCTCACTCAGTAACACTGTTGCAAGGGCGGAGGCCAAGGTACGGGGCGTTGTTTATGATTCTGAAGCAAATTTACATTCATTGCCTTTGCTCTACTCTTACCCACATTAATTCTATGATATATATTTCCCCTCTCCTCTAAAACTGAAAAAAGGACCTTCAAACTTATAAGGTAAAAATGGACTTTCTCTCGAGACTAGTACTAAAGCTTTATCTCTTTCACACAAACTTCTCTTTTTTGCTCGAAGATGAGGGTTTCCTTCAGTTTCCCCTTTACTTCCGTTCGGGTTTTCTTTCGCTAATTGCCAAGCGCTTCCGTTCTCCTCCGCAAGCTGCCAAACATCTCTTAGTTTGTTTTTATAATAATCAAGATTAGTTATACAATCATCTCTACCCTTACTTCTAGTAGACAAAGTTCCAAACATATTTATAAATTCATTCTCTAAAGATAAGCCTACTGAAGGAATATTACACAACAGAACTCTGGGAATTACTTGAATCGGTTTCCCTGCAATTTGATATTTAAAACAGTTTAAAGCATATCTCTTAAAACATACATCATTTTTCATCTTAGGCCAAAAGTACGCCCTACTAATACCCTTGAAAGTTTTATTTCCTCCCAAATGTCCTTGCTCATCATGTGCAAATTTCAAAACTAGTTCACGAAGCTTCCTAGGAACCACTAATTGTTCTGTGACTTCCTCTTTACTACCTGACTCAGGACGAACATAAAGACACAAAACTTCGTCCTTTAAACAAAAAGTTTCCTTACACACATCATCGAGATCATCATCGTTCAGCTCACATTCAAAAATTCGGGTTAGTGTCTCAACCTCTCTCTGCAATTTGATTAGCTCATCCCTATCCAAAGTGTTAGAGCCTAATTCATCACCGTAACTAGTACTAGATACTGGTACATTTCCTACGTTACTCTCGACAGCTACGCCTTCCCCTTGGCTTTCACTGTCCACGATAGAGTTCGGTCTCTCAGCTACACTCATGCTAAGATCAACCTCGCTACCTCTATCATACTCGTTCGAATCCACGAACTCACTCACGTTCGAATCCACGAACTCACACTCGTTCGAATCCACGAACTTATTATCACCGTAGTCTACGTCTGTATCTAAACCCGACCTAGTTACTACCATTTCAGGTACTGGAATATTCCTCACAACAGGATTCACATTCTTGGATAAAGCTAAGTCATTACCGACAATAATGTCAACGCCTTCAACGGGCAAACTGTCCCCAACTGCAAGTTTTACTTCTCCTGACACTACCTGACTTCCTATATTCAACTTCAACAAAGGACAAAGAACACAAGTGTTAGGAAATCCACCTAACATAACTTTTTCTTCCACATTGATTTCTGCCCTGTTCGGCACACACTCTTTACGAATCAGTGAGATAGCAGAGCCTGTATCTCGAAGCAAGACTACTTCTCTCGAATCTACTCCTCCAAAAGAGGAAACTACGCCTTCCGACAGAAATTCACCAAAAACTTTCCTAGTTTCTCTCATCACATCATTCCTACTTGACGAAAGGTTAACTAGCGATACTGGTTTCTTACCGTCCTTCTTTTCTAATGCACAATTTCTCGCTAAATGCCCTTTCCCATTACATCGGAAACAAGTTAATTCTGAGCCACTATATGCCATTCTACTCTTACAAACCTTAGACGTATGACCAGGTTTTCCGCATGTATAACAGGAATAGTCACTTCTACTCGCATTGCTATTACTATGACTGAAACCTTTACTGCTTTGTACTCTATCAGACAAAGGATCATTTCGTTTCTTACTAACACTCAAATTATGAGTTAGACTATATTCGTCAGCTAGCCTAGTTGCTCCTGCGAAAGATACTTCTCGCCTATCCTCTATATAAAGTTTAATCTCAGGGGATACGTTATCTTTGAAGTTTTCTAACAACACTAAGTTCTTCAAACTATCAAAATCCTCAACTTTAGTAGAAGTTAACCAATCAAAAAAAAAAGCCTATCTAACTTCTTACCGTATTCTACATACGTAATATTTTCATCCTTTCTCAAATTTCTAAATTTCTTACGGTACGCCTCTGGTACTAGCCTATACGCGCTAAGAATGGTTTCTTTCACGATATCGTAATTATCACATTCCTCCTTAGACATGCAACTATACACAGTAAGCGCCCTACCACTCAAAACTGACTGCAAATATAAAGTCCACGTTTCTTTAGGAGAACCTACTCGTTCCATTAACTTCTCAAAACACATGAAATATGTCGTAACATCTTCCTCATCAAACTTTGGTACTAATTTTAGCACTGCACTCATACCTAACGTATCAGCTTCGTTTTCGTTCTTGCCTGACCGACTGTTACGAGTACTTTCCCTTAACCGAGCAATTTCCAACTCATGCATACGTTCTTTCTCTCTCTCTTCCTGTTGCATTACCAACATCTCTCTCTCTTGCTGCATTCTCATTGCTTCTCTCTCTTGCTGCATTTTCATTGCCTCTCTCTCTTGCTGCATTTTCGTTACTTCTCTCTCTTGTTGCATTTTCATTGCTTCTCTCTCAGCCGCTCTTTCCTCTCTCTCATACTTTTCTCTTTCTTTCTTCTCAACATACTCACGGAGATCATTCCCCTCTAGACCTAGTAGCTTACCCGACTCAGTAAACTCTTTCACCATCTCACTCATTCTGATTCTTTCTATATCCTCCGTGTTTCGAACTGTTAAAGTGTTGATAGCCTAGGCAAGGTCGCCACAAATGTTACGGACCCACAGATCTCAGAGACAATGTTACGGCCTCTGAGGGAGGTCCGCTTCAGGTTCGATATAAAATAATAAAAACAAATTATCAACACAAACAGTTGAAACTGGGGATATGAATATAGAAAGAAACACTAACACAACAAAGGTTTATTTACAAGCTTACTAACAAAGGTAAATGCAGAATGGTATCTCCTATTTACATAAAAAGACAGAATCTTACACTGCATGAACTGTGGGGAAACAGTGAGGTAATAAGAATACTTGCTAAACAGTTTGGCACTTCGAAGAGGTGGCTTTATAAAAGTAGATCGGCGATTGAGGACGTCCTCTTGACTCCGTATTGCAGAAACTAATCTTCTTGTAAGGCAGGAATTCCCCAACACCTGTAACAGGACCTTTTCTTCTCTGAAGTCTGCTCGACGTAGAGACAACTCGGCCGTCCACACCGGAAGACAACTAGACCAATTTCCAACCAACTCTCGAACAACTTCTTTTGATTGATACTTCGTCGGTTCCTTTTTCTCGTATCTCACGGAAGATCTCTGCTGCTGCTGATCTCTCACTGATAATCTAATCTGTGGCTCTCTGTGACTAACTGGTGATCTCTCTTTTATGATCTCTCTCTCTCTCTTACGATCACTGCTCTCCAAAGTTCGTTCGTCGTATTTATACGGCGCTCTGGGGGCGGAGCCTACGGCGAACGTCACCGACTCCAGGGATTTCTAGAACTTCTTAGATGAATCTAGACGAGGTATTGCATCAGAAATCGCGGCGTTTCTCACGTAACGACGAGATCCACAACACTCCAGCCGATTCTGGAACAACCACGAACATAGGCGCCTCCAACAGTGGCGCGAAAACCTCCTTGCTGCCGAACTTCTCGAAAATGCGTTCTCCTTTCCTTTATCTTTCTTTGCTAGGAAGCAATTACCATCACCAAATGTAACAAAATCATTTAAGAAATATATAAATTTTTGCATAATATTTTTGAGAGTTTTTACCTCCTTTATTTGTGCGGATTTTTTTTATCAAAAATAAATATAAGAATAGCCTAAATAGCTCAAAAATATTGCATTTAAAGTTACATATTTTTAGAGCTTTTCTCTGTTTCATTATTTGAACTATTTTTTAGAGAATTTTTATAATGATTAATTGAAACAGAAAACAGCCACCAAAGTAAGTGGCAAAATTTAAGTATTTTTTATTACTTTTCATGTTACATTAATCAATCTACTAAAAATTTAGGCGATTTTCTAATTGATTTTTTAAATAACAATTAATCACCAAAGAGAGGGTAAAACTCCCAAACAAAAATGTATCAAAATATGAAAAAAAAAAAAAAACTAAGATTTTGTACTAAAATTGAAATATTGTTTTAAACTCTTTAAGTTACATTTATTTTCATATATTTATGCGATTTTTAAAAGCATTTTGAGACAAAAAAAAAATCACTAATCGATTAGAGGTCATAATCTAAAAAAATATTGTATTTAATTTGGAACGTGTTTAAATGTTTTTGTCTTTCACTAATATTTTAGTTTTTTTTCTAATTAATTTTTATCAACAAACAGGCTTAACAAAGGGGGGAAAACTCAAAAAATTATATATATTTTAAATTTTTATGTGCCATTCATAGCCCTATATTAGGCCAATTTTTAAATAATTTGTGAAATAAAAATTAGTCCTAAAAAACGGTAAATTTATTAAAAATGTTGTATTCAAATTAAATTCTTTTTCAAACTGCTTTAAATCATTTGAAAATCACATAAATATTGACAATTAATGTACCATAAAAATGTTAAACAAATATATTTTAATTTAAATAAACTATTTATGTTAAAATGTTGTATCTAAATATAAATATTTAAGGCTTTTTCGGGTACCTTTTTTGTCTTTTTATAATTTTAATACACTATGTATGGTAAAATACTATTTCTAAATTGAAATAATTTTTAAAACTTTTTAGGTTTCTTATTTTGTCCTTTTTTTATTTAAATACACTATTTATGGTAAAATTGAAATATTCTTGTTATTTATTTTTATTTATTTATTTTCATTTATTCATTTTTTTATTTAATTATTCATTTTTTTATTTATTTATTTATTTATTTTTATTTATTTATTAATTCATTTTTTATTTATTTTTTGTTTATTTTTATTTATTTTTATTTATTTTTATTTATTTTACTTATTTTTATTTATTTTTAATTATTATTTTTACTTATTTTTATTTATTTTAATTATTTATTTTTATTTATTTATTTTTATTTATTTATTTATTATTATTTATTTATTTTATTTATTTTATTTTTCTTTTTTATTTATTTTTATTTATTTATTTACTTTTATTCTTTTATTTATTTTTATTTATTGTTTTTTTATTTTTTTTATTTACTTTACTTTTATTTATTTATTTTTATTTATTTTCATTTATTTATTTTTTTTTTTATTTATTTTTTTTTTATTTATTATTTTTATTTATTTTTACTTATTTTCGTTTATTTATTTATTTTTTTATGTATATATTTATTTATTTATTTTTATTTATTTATTTATTTATTTATTTTTTATTTTTATTTATTTATTTATTTTATTTGTTTATTTATTTATTTATTTAATTATTTTTTATATATTTGTTTTCCTTTATTTATTTTTATTCATTTATTTTCTAAAATTGTTATTTATTTATTTTTTATATTTATTTATTTATTTTTATTTATTTATTTTTATTTATTTATTTTTATTTATTATTTTATTTATTTTTATACATCTATTTATAATTTTTTTTTTATTTAGTTATTTATTTATTTATTTTTATTTATTTATTTTTTTTTTTTTTTTTATTCGTTATTTACTTATATTTTTTTATTTATTTTTTATTTACCTCTTTATTTTTATTTATTTTTAATTTCATTTTATTTATTTTGTTTTGTTTTTTTATTTTATTTATTTGTTTTATTTATTTATTTTTCATTTTCATTTATTTATTTATTTTTAATTTTATTTATTTTTTATTTATTTATCTATTTTTATTTTTATTTTTTTATTTATTTCTATTTATTTATATAATTTAGTTTATTCATTTTTATTTTATTTATTTTTTTATTTTAATGTTTTTATTATTTTTATTTTTTTCTTTTTGTTTATTTTTAGATATTTGTTTATTTTTGTTTATTTTTTTTATTTTTTTATTTTTTTATTTATTTCTATTCATTTATTTCTTTATTTTTATTATTTTTTTTTTTGACTTATGAAAATTCTTTTATTTAATTTTTATTTATTTTTTGTTTATTTATTTTTTTTTTATTTTTTTTCAGTTATTTATTTGTTTATTTTCTTTTCTTTTTAGTTTTTATTTATTTATTTATTTTTCATTTATTTATTTTTATTTATTTATTTTTTAGTTATTTTATTTATTTTTTATTTATTTTATCTACTTTTTACTTATTTTTTATTTATTTATTTTTTATTTTTTTATTTTGATTTATTTATTTTTATTATTATTTATTTGTATTTATTTTTATACATTTTTATTTTTATGTATTTCAATTTTAATTAATTTTTATTTATTTATTTATTTATTTATTTATTTATTACTTTATTTATTCTTTTTATTTATTTTTTTTTATTTTTTTTTATTTTTTTTATTTATTTATTTCTATTTAGTTTGTTTTTTTCTTTATTTTTTATTTATTTATATTTTATTTATTTATTTATTTATTTTTATTTTTATTTTATATTTATTAATTTATTTTCATTTTTATTTATATATTATTTATTTTTATATTTCTTTAATTTTTATTTTATTTATTTTTTATTTAATTATTATTTTTTATTTATTTACTTATTTTTTTTTATTATTTGTTTTTTTTGATTTATTTTTTATTTAATTATTTATTTGTTTTATTTATATTTATTTTATTATTTATTTTTTTTTATTTAAAAAGATTTATGTTTTTATTTATTTATTTTCTTTTCATTTATTTATTTTTTTCAAATATTTTTTATTTATTTACTTAGTATCTATTTATTTATATTTATTTCTATTTTTTAATTCATTTATTTATTTTCGATTTTATTTATTTTATTTTTTATTTTTATTTATTTTTCTTTATTTGTTTATTTATTTTTATTTATTTGTTTATTTTTTATTTTATTTTTTTATTTATTCTTTATTTTTCTTTTTTCTTATATTTTTATTTATTTTATTTATTTTTTATTTTTTATTTATTTCTATTTTTTATTTATTTTTATTGATTTTATTTTGTTTATTTAATTTTTTTTATTTTTTTTTATTTTACTTAATTTTTATTTTATTTGTTTTTATTTATTCATTTATTCATTTATTCTTATTTATTTATTTTTATTTATTTATTTATATCTATTATTTATTTTTATTTATTTCTATTTATTTATTTTATCTTTTTATTTTTTTTTTTTATTTATTTATTTTTACCTGATTTTTTTTATTTATTATTTAATTTTATCATTTTTATTTATTTATTAATTTATTTTTTATTTATTTGTTTACTTTTATTTATTCTTATTTATTTCATTTATTGTTTTTATTTTTTTTTGTTTTTTATTTTTATTTATTTATTTTATTTTTATTTCTTCATTAATTTTTTATTTTTATTTATTATTTATTCATTTATTTTTATTTATTTTTTTTGTTTTTTTTTTTTTATTTATTTACTTATTTTATTATTTTTTTATTTATTTCTATTTACTTTATTTGTTTTTTTATTATTTTTATCTATTTTGTTTTTATTTATTTTTATTTTTGATTATTTATTTATTTTTCTATTTATTTTATTTGTATTTGTTGCTATTTAATTTTTATTATTCATTTTTATTTATTATTTTTTTTTTTTTATTTATTAATTTCTTTTTATTTATTTGATTTATTTTTTTATCATTTTTTATTTAATTTTTATTTATTTTTTATTTATTTTATTTATTTATTTTTATTTATCTCCTTTTTTTATTTATTATTTTATATTTTTTTATTATTTATTATATTTATTTTTACTATTTGTATTTATTTTATTATTTTTATTTAGCAATCTAAATTTTTTTTTTATTTAGTTTTGGTTGTTTTACTTTTTTTATTTATTTTTATTATTTCTTATTTATTCATTTTTATTCAATTTATTTTGTTTTAATTTTATTTATTTTTATTTATTAATTTTTTAATTTTTGTTGTTTTTATTTTTTTATTTATTGTTTTTATTTTTTTTTAATTAGTTCATTTTTATTTATTTATTTTTATTTATTTATTTATTTTTATTTATTTTTACTTTAT
>NC_087208.1:48583103-48590603 GCF_015104395.2 Macrobrachium nipponense | reverse complement strand
TTATTCCTTTTTAATTATTTGATTTTATTTTTGTTTTTATATATTAATGTTTGTTTCATTTATTTATAAATATTTATTTATTTTTATTTTTAATTTATTTATTTATTTGTATTTATTTGTATTTATTTCTTATTTTTATTTATTTATTTATTTTTGTTTATTTATTTATTTATTATTAATTATTTATTTATTTATAATTTATTTAATCTTTTTATTTATTTATTTATTTAAGGATTTATTTTTTTATTTGTTTATTTTCTTCATTTATTTATTTTTTTTCAATTATTTGTTATTTATTTATTATTATCTGTTATTTTATTTTATCTATTTTTATTAATTTATTTTTTTTTCTATTTTAGTATCTATTTATTTATTTTTATTTATTTGTTTATTTTATTTTTATTTATTTTCGATTTTTATTTCTTTCATTTTTATTTATTTTTAATTTATTTTATTTTTATTTATTTTTTATTTAATTTACTTTTCTTTATTTTTAATTTTATTTTTGTTTCTTATTTTTGATTTTTCTTGTTTCATTTTTGTTTTATTTTAATTATTTTATTTTTATTTTATTTATTTTCACTTTAATTTATTTAGATTTTTTATTTTATTTTATTTATTTTTATTTATTTATTTATTTATTTAATTTAATTTTTTATTTATTTTTATTTTAATTTCATTTATTTATTTGGTTTGATGTTTATTTATTTTTAAGATTTAAATTATTTTTTTTTTTTATTAATTTATTTATTCTTGTTTATTTTCTTTATTTTTATTTATTTTTTTTTATTTCATTTATTTATTTCCATTTTATTTTTATTTTTTTATTTATTTTTTATTTTTATTTTTATTTTTTGTTTTAAATTTTTTAAATTTTTTAATTTTTAAATTCATTTTTTATTTTATATTTTATTTCCATTTTTATTTTTTATTTTATTGGAAATTTTTGATATTTATTTCTTGTTTATTTTTATTTTTATTTTTATTTTTTTATTTATTTATTTTTATTTAATTTATTTTATTGTTATTTCTTTACTGGATTATTTATTTATTTGTATTGATTTTTATTTTTTTTCTATTTATTAATTTTATTTATTTTATTTTTATTTATTTGTTTTATTTATTTTTATTTATTTCTATTTTTTTGTTTTATTTTGTTATTTGTTTTTATTTTATTTACTTTGTTTATTTTTTATTTTATTTACTTTTATTTGTTACTTTAATTATTTGTTTCTTAATTCTTTATTTTAATTTTTTTTATTTAATTTATTTATTTTTTTATTTGTTATTAATTTACTTTTTTTATTTATTTATTTTTATTTATTTTATTTATATTTATTTATTTTAATTTTTTCTTTATTAATTTTTATTTATTTTTTATTTTGATTCATTTCATTATTTATTTTTGTTTGATGTTTATTTATTGATTTAAACATATTTTTATTTTTTGTTTTAATTATTTATTTCTGTTTATTTTTGTCGTTTATTTTTTAATTTATTTTTTTTGTTTTTTTATTTTCATTTATTTATTGTTTTTATTCATTTATTTTTATTTTTTTATTTATTTATTTTTATTTTATTTATTTTTTTTGTTTATTTGTTTTATCCTTTTTTTTATTTTTATTCTTATTTTTTTAATTTTATTTTTGATTTAATTTATTGATTTTATTTCGTTTTTATTTTTTGATTTTTGTTTTTTGTTTTTTTATTTATTTGATTTTTATTTAATTATTATTATGGCATTTATTTACATTATTTATTTTATTTCATTTTTTTTATCTATTTTTTATTTATTTATTTATTTTTATATATTTTATTTATTTTTATTGCATGATTTTATTTTTATTTAACTTATTTTTGTTCCATTTATTTTATTTTAAGTTTTTAATTTAATTTATATTTTTGTATTTATCTTTATTTATTTTTATTTATTTTTCAATTATTTAATTATTTATTTTTTAGTTTTTATTTATTTCTTTAATTCTTTAATTATTTATTTATTGTATTTTTTATTTATTTTTTATTTTTTTTACTTTTTTTTTTCATTTTTTAATTGATTTTTTTGTTTTATTTTTTTGTATTTTATTCATTTAACTCCTTATTATTTTTTATTTTTGATTTATTTATTTTGTTTAATATTTTATTTATTTATTTATTTATTTTTGTTTATTTATTTATTTATTTTTCTTTTTTATTTATTTTTATTTATTTATTTATTTTATTCATTTACTTATCATTTTTATTCATTTATTTTTTTTGATTGATTTTATTTATTTTATTTATTTTTATTTATTTTATTATTTTTTTGATTGATTTATTTATTTTTATTTATTTTTTTTTATTTTATTTATTCATATTTAATTTATTTGGGTTTATTTTTTATTTTATTTATTTTTTATATTTTTATTTTTTTATTAATTTTTTTTATTTATTTATATTTTTATTTATTTATTTATTTTTATTTATTTGTTCATTTTAATTATTTATTTTTATTTATATATTTATTTATTTGTATTTATTTTATCTCTTTAAAAATTATTTTTTTTTTATTTATTTATTTTCAATTCATATCTTATATTTTGATATATTTATTTTTTTTATTTATTTAGTTATTTATTTTATATCTACTTATTAATTTTTTTATTTATTTATATTTATTTATTTTTTTGTTTATTTATCTATTTTAGTTTATTTATTTTTATTTATTTTTTATTTTTTTTATTTTTATTTATTTATTTATTTTATTTTTATGTATTTATTTTTTTATTTTATTTATTATTTATTTATTTATTTATTTATTTATTTATTTATTTATTTACTATTTATCGATTTAATTTTATTTATTTATTTTTATTTATTTATTTTTATTTATTTATTTGTATTTATTTATATTATTTTTTTTATTTTTACTTTATTTATTTATTTATTTTTTTTTCTTTATTTATTTATTTTTATTTTATATATTTTTCTATATTTTTATTTTTTATGTTTATTTATTTTTCAATTTCATTATTTTTATTTATTTATTTATTTATTTATTTATTTATTTTTATTAATTTATTTTCATTATTATATTTATTTTTGTTTTTTTTTTATTTTTATTTATTTTTATTTATTTTTATTAATTTATTGTTTTATTTTTATTTATTTATTTATTTTTTTACTTATATAGTTTTATTTTATTTCTTTATTTTTTTTTTTTTTTTATTTATTTATTTATTTTTATTGTTTATTTATTTTTATTTATCTATTTATTTTTTTATTTATTTATTATTATTTTTTACTTTAATCTTTAATATTTTTTTTTATTTATTTTGTTTTTTAAAATATTTTTTTTTTATTTATTTATTTTCATTTTTTTTATTCATTTTTAGTTGTTATTTATTTATTTATTTTATTTTTTATTTTATTTTAATTATTCATTTTTATCTAATTATTTATTTATTTTTTATTTTTCAATTTATTTTTTTTTATTTATTTTCAATTCATTTTCACTTATTTATTTTAATTTATTTATATATATTCATTTATTTTTATTTATTTATTTTTATTTATTTCTTATATTTTTATTTGTTTATTTATTTTATTATTGATAATGAATATAACAAAGAAAAAAACAGTTAAATAATAAATAATTTCCAATATGATATTTTTAGGACTTTTTCCTTCGTTTTCTTGAATTACTTTTATATCAAAAATCATTTGGAAAATCGCCGAAAACTAGGACAATATATCAATTATTGCACAAAACATTTGAGAGTCTTATTCAATGGGTGTTGGCAGTTTTCTTGTTCAAAAACTCATCATTTAAATCGCCTAAAAAATAGAATGACATAGAGAAACAATAAAAGATTTTTTTTAATCATTTAAATATATTTCAATTTTAGTACATAAATATTTAAAATTTTCTTATCTTTTTGATGACTGATTTTTGTTTCAAAAATCACTCAAAAATCGGTTAAAATTTTCTTATGTTTTTGATGACAGATTTCTATTTCAAAAATATTTTTTTACAGTATTTTAATTTCTGTTTTTGTACAATATGTTTGAGTTTGTTCCTATTTTTGATGGATGATTTTTGTTTCTAAAATCATTCAGAAAATTAGCTAAAATAAGACAATGTATTTAAAATTAAAATCAGTTAAAAAATTAATTTAAATTCACTAACCTTGATAGCTTTTCCCTCTTTTTGATGACTGATTTTAGTTTCAAAAATTATTTTAAAAATCGCCTAAAAATAGAACGTAAAATATTTTTAAAATACGTCTATAAATTTGTGCAAAATATTGTTGAGTATATTTCTTTTTTTATTTTGGCTATTTTTTGTTTCAAAAATCAATATAAAAATTCGCTAAAAAAAGGGGGAAAACGGAATAAATACAGTATTTAAAGAATTTTCGCCCTTATTTCGATAACTGATTTTTATTTAAAATTAATTTAATAAAAATATGAAAATGAATATAACATAAAAATTTAGACAAAAGTTAAAATAACTTATCAAAAAGCTGCCCCCCCCCCAACAAAAAAAAAATATTGAATATAAATTCAAATAAGGTTTTTAGTTTCATTTTTGTCCTTTTTTTATGCGATTTTCATAATTAGTCATCAAAATGGGGTGAAAAACTCCCAAAAATTTTAATTCATAATTATTTTTTTAAACCCCTCTTTTATGTTATATTCCTTGTCCTGACTTCGAAGTAATTATGGAAACAGAAGTCAGAATTAAATCAAATGCAAAATTATCATAAATGGTTTATTTTTTTTTTCTCCTTTTTAGGTGATTTTTATAATGATTCTTGACACAAAAATCTTGCATCAAAAGGTGAAAACAAAGATTTTTGAAACAAAAATCACACAGAATTTTGAAACAAAAATCACACATCTAAAGGAGGACTAAAACGCGTTAAATATATCATTTAAATTTATATATATTTTAAGCTTTTTTTCAGTTTAATTTTTTTTAGCATTTTTATGATGATTTTAGAAACAAAAAGACAAAAACCTAAAAATATTGTGCAAAAACTGGAATAATTATTAAAACATTTTATGCTATATTTCTTGTCCCATTTTTAGGAGATTTTTATAATTATATTTGAAAAAAAATCGGTCATAAAAATGAGTGCATAATAAAAAAATTAAATATTTATTTTAACATGTCTATTTGAAATTCATTCCTCTTTGTGATGGATGATTTTTGCTTCAAAAATCATTTAGAAAATTGGCGAAAATTAGGACAATGAACTTCAAATTAAAAACGGTTTGTAAAAGGTTTAATTTGAATCTAATAGTTTTAATATTTTGCCTGATTTTTGATGACTGATTTTTATTTTGAAAATTATTTAAAAAGACACCTGAAATTTGGGCAATAAATGTAACAAAATCATTTAAGAAATATATAATTTTTTACATAATATTCTTGAGTTTTTATTTCCTTTATTTTGGTGATTTTTTGTATAAAAAATAAATATAAGAATAGCCTGAAAAAGGGGGTTGGCCGAAGAAAACGATTTTTTTTATCTTTAAATTTAAATACTATATTTTTCGCTATGTCACCAAATAAGAGGGCCAAACTCCCAAAAAGGGAGCCAATAAGCCCAAAGATATTGCATTTAAAAATTACATATTTTTCAAACTTTTCTCTGTTTCATTTTTGAACTATTTTTTAGAGAATTTTTATAATGATTAATTGAAACAGAAAACAGCCACCAAAGTAAGTGGTAAAATTTAAATATTTTTTATTTCTTTTCATGTTACATTAATCAATCTACTAAAAATTTAGGCGATTTTCTAATTGATTTTTGAAATAAAAATTAGTCACCAAAGAGAGGGTAAAACTCCCAAACAAAAATGTATTAAAAAGATGAAAAATTTTTAAATTTTGTACTAAAATTGAAATATTGTTTTAAACTTTTTAAGTTACGTTTATTTCCATATATTTAACGATTTGTAGAAGCTTTTTGAGTAAAAAAAAAATCACTCATTAGATAGAAGTCATAATCTAAAAAAAATATTGTATTTAATTTGGAATATGTTTAAATGTTTTTGTGTTTCACTAATTTTTTAGTTGTTTTTATAATTAATTTTTTATCAACAAACAGCCTCAACAAAGGGGGAAAAACTATAAAATTTATAAATATTTTAAATTTTTATGTGCTATTCATTGCCCTATTTTAGGCCAATTTTTAAATAATTTTAAAAATAAAAATTAGTCCTAAAAACAGTAAATTTATTAAAAACATTGTATTCAAATTAAATTCTTTTTTAAACTGCTTTTAAATAATTTGAAAATTACATAAATTTTGACAATTAATGTACCATAAAAATGTGAAACAAATATATTTTCATTTAAATAAACCATTTATGCTAAAATATTGTATCTAAATTGAAATATTTAAGGCTTTTTTAGGTATCTTTTTTGTCTTTTTATAATTTTAATACACTATGGGTGGTAAAATATTATATATAAATTAAAATCATTTTTAAAGCTTTTTAGGTCTCTTATTTTGTCTTTTTTTTATTCAAATACACTATTTATTGTAAAATTTAAATATTTTTGAAGCTTTCTTAGGTTTCGTTTTTAAGCAATTTTTGAAATAGTTTTTTAAACAAAAATCCGCCAACAAAAAGAGGAAAAACTCAAAAATACTATGCAAAAATTTAAATTGTTTTAAAACTTTCATTATCCACTTCTTACGCGTGTTTTTACATGATTTTTGGTATCAAAATCAGTCATAAAAAAAGAAGGCAAAACTCCTCAAATATTGCATCTAAACTATATTTTTTTTAAACTCTGTTTATTTTAAATTCATTGTGATATTTTAAATGATTTACAAAAACACCAGTTATCAAAAAAAGAAAGAAAAAAAATCTTATGTTGTATTAATTTCTAAAATAAAAATCAGTCATCAAAAAGTGAGGGAAAATCCTTTAAATATTGTATTCAAATCAAATTACTTTTTGAACTGTAACCATTTTTTAAAATAATCATTTAAATAAAAATATAAAAAAAACTGAAAAGTTTCGAAAATTTGGTACTTAAAATTGTAATTGTTTTTAACGTTTCATGTTATATTCATGATCCTTTTTAAAGAAAGTTTTGAAATAATTTTTAAACAAAAATCATCTATAAAAAGAAGGGCAAGAAACCACTTTAAACTGAAATTTTTTTAAGCCGCTAAGATGAAGAGAAATATTTTGCAAAAAATTATATATTTAAAACCATTTTGTGATAGATTTATTACCCTTTTTTTAGCCGATTTTTTAAATGATTCTTTAAAAACAAATCAATGTTTAAAAAATCTTAAAAGTTTCGTATATGCATTGAACTGTGATTCAAAAATTTTTATGTTATATTCGTTGTCATTTTCTTTATTTGATTTGTTAAATGATTTTTGAACCAAAAATCACTTTTTCAGGCTATTCCAAAATTGATTTTTGATGCAAAAAACGGACAAAATACAGCAGGGAAAAACTCTCCAAAAATATTGTGCAAAAAATTTA
>NC_087208.1:48575603-48580603 GCF_015104395.2 Macrobrachium nipponense | reverse complement strand
ATTTTTATTTATTTAGTTTTATTTATTTTTTATTTTATTTTTTTTATTTTTATTAACTTATTTATTTTTATTCTTATTTATTTTTATTTATTTATTTAATATTTTATTTTTATTTAATTTTTATTTATTTTTATTTTTTATTTTTATTTTTTTTATTTATTTTATTCATTTATTTATTTAATTTATTTTTATTTATTTTTATTTTACTTATGTTTATTTATTATTTTATTTTTTTATTTTCATTTTTTATTTTATTTATTTTTTGCTTTATTTATTTTTATTTATTTTTAATTTTTTATTTTTAATTAATTAATTTTCACTATTTTTTATTTTATTTATTTAATTTATTTTTATTTATTTAATTTAATTATTTATTTTATTTTTTTATTTCAATTATTTTATTATTTTTATTTTTATTTTTTTATTTCTTTATTTTCTTTTTTATTTTTTTTCTTTTTAATTTTTTATTTAGTTTTTTATTTGTTTATTTATTTCTTTATTTATTTATTTTTATTTATTTTTAGTCTTTATTGATTTATTTTTATTTATTTATTTCCTTTTTTATTTTTTCTTTTATTTATTTATTTTTTTTTTTATTTTTTGGTTTTATTTATGCTTTTTATTTGATCTATTTTTTGTATTTTTATTTATTTTTATTTATTTTAATTTTTTTAATTTGTTTTTTATTTATTTTCTTTATTCTTTTATTTATTTAATTTTTTTTATTTTTTTTTTTATTTATTTATTTACCTTTTAATTTCTTTATTTTATTTTAATTTTATTTTTATTTGTTTTTTTTATTTTTTATTTTTATTTTTATTATTTCTTTTATTTAGTTTTTTTATAATTTATTTATTTTTATTTTTTTATTTTTTTATTTTATTTTTTTTTTCATTTTTTTATCTATTTATTTTTTTATTTTTTTTTATTTAGTTTTATTTTATTTTATTAAGTGATTATTTTTTTATTTAGTTTTTATTTTATTTTATTTTTATTTTTTTCATTAATTTATTTATTTTTATTTATTTTTATTTGTTTAATTTATTTTTATTTTTTGTTATTTATTTTATTTTTTTAATTTTTTTTATTTATTTCTTTGTTTTTCATTTATTTTTATTTAATTTATTTTTAATTTATTTTTTTTTTCTATTTTTTGCTTTTTATTATTTTTATTTAATTTTATTTTTTATTTTTATTTAATTTATTTTTATTTTTGATTTATTTTTGATTTATTTTATTTTTATTTTTTAATTTTTGATTTATTTTTAATTTTATTCATTTATTTATTTTATTTATTTATTTTATTGTTATTTTATTTATTTTTATTTATTTAATTTATTTATTTTTTATTTTTCTCTTTATTATTTATTTATTTTTATTATTTTTTATTTATTTGTTTATTATTTTTTCTTTTATTTTTAATTTTGTTTCTATTTATTTATTTATTTTTTATTTATTTATTATTTTTATTTATTTTTTATTTATTTTGTTTATTTATTTTTATTTCTTTTTTATTTTTCATTTTTTTTTATTTTTGAATTTATTTTTCATTTTATTTCTTTGTTTATTTAATTTATTTTATTTTATTTAATTTTTGTTTATTTTTTTTTATTTTTTTTTTATTTATTTATTTATTTTCATTCTTTATTTAGTTTTATTTATTCATTTATCTATATTTAATTTATTTTTATTTATTTTATTTATTTCTATTTATTTTTATTTATTTTTTATTTTTTTATTTTTATTTTTTTTTATTTTTTTTATTTATTTTTTATTTTATTTTTTTTTATTTTTTTAATTTATTTTTTTATTTTTTATTTTCTTTGATTTATTTTTTTTATTTGTTTGTTTTTATTTTTATTTATTTATTTATTTATTTATTTCTATTATTTTTTATTTAGTTATTTTTTAATTTTATTTTATTTATTTTAATTTTATTTATTTTGTTTATTTTTTGTTTATTTATTTTTATTCTTTTTTATTTTTATTTATTTATTTATTTTATTTTTTATTTATTTATTTTTATTTATTTATTTAATTTTATTTATTTATTTTTACTTTTTTGTTTTTATTTATTTATTTTTCATCTATTTATTTATTTTTATTTATTTATGTTTATATATTTTTTATTCAATTATTTTTAAATTATTTATCTTTTTTTATTTTTATTTGTTTATTTATTTATTTTTATTTTTATTTATTTTTTATTTTTATGTATTAGTTTTTGCCCGTTTTCAATAACTGATTTTATTTCCAAAATTATTTCAAAACTATCCTAAAATTCAGGCAATAAATGTAACATAAAATCATTTAGGAAATATATAAATTTTTTACACAATATTCTTGAGAGTTTTCACCCCGTTCTTTGTATCAGAAATCAATTTAGAAATAGCCTGAAAAAGTGATTTTTGGTTCAAAAATCATCTAAGAAATCAAATAAATAAATGACAACGAATAAAATATAAAAAATTTTAAATCACATTTCAATTCATATACGAAACTTTTAAGATTTTTTAAACATTGATTTGTCTTTAAAGAATCATTTAAAACATCGGCTGAAATTATTGTAATAAATTTATCATAAAATGGTTTTAAATATATAATTTTTTGCAAAATATTTCTCTTCATCTTAGTGGTTTTCTGTTTCAGTCATTATAAAAATCCTTTTAAAAAAAGTAAAAATCTAAAACAGAAAAAGGCTTAAATTTTTTTTTATTTAAATGGGTTCCTTGCCCTTATTTTGCATAGACGATTTTTGTTTAAAAATTATTTCAAAATTTTTTTTAAAAAGGATCATGAAAGTAACAAAACGTTCAAAAAAATTACAATTTTAGTACCAAATTTTCGAAACTTTTTCATTTTTTTTTATATTTCTATTAAAATGATTATTTTATAAAACGGCTACAGTTCAAAAAGTAATTTGATTTGAATACAATATTTAAAGGATTTTCTCTCACTTTTTGATGACTGATTTTTATTTTAAAAATTAATATAACATAAGATTTTTTTTCTTTCTTTTTTTTTGATGACTGGTGTTTTTGTAAATCACTTAAAATATCATCTAAAAATAACACAATGAATTTAAAATAAACAGAGTTTAAACAAATATATTTTAGATGCAATATTTGAGGAGTTTTGCTTTTTTTATGATTTTGATACCGAAAATCATGTAAAAACACGCCTAAGAAGTGGATAATGAACGTTTTAAAATAATTTAAATTTTTGCATAGTATTTTTGAGTTTTTCCTCTTTTTGTTGGCGGATTTTTGTTTAAAAAACTATTACAAAATTTGCTTACAAAGCTTCAAATATATTTCAGTTTTTCCATAAATAGTGTATTTGAATAAATAAAAAAATAAAATAATAAGTGACCTAAAAAGCTTTAAAAATGATTTCAATTTACATATAATATTTTACCACACAGTGTATTAAAATTATAAAAAGACAAAAAATACACATAAAAACCCCTAAATTTTTCAATTTAGATACAATATTTTACCATAAATAGTTTATTTAAATTAAAATACATTTGTGTATCATTTTTATGGTACATTAATTGTCAAAATTTATGCGATTTTCAAATTATTTAAAAGCAGTTTAAAAAAGATTTTAATTTGAATACAATATTTTTAATAAATTTACCGTTTTTTAGGACTAATATTTATTTCAAAAATTATATAAAAATTGGCCTAAAATAGGGCAATGAATAGCACATAAAAATTTAAAACATATATCAATTTTTGAGTTTTTCCCCCTTTGTTAAGGCTATTTGTTGATAAAAATTAATTAGAAAAAACAACTAAAAAATTAAATGAAAGACAAAAACATTTAAACATATTCCAAATTAAATACATTTTTTTTAGATTATGACCTCTTTCTGATGATGATTAATTTTTTTTGTCTCAAAAGGCTTTCAAAAATCGCATAAATATACGAAAATAAATATAACTTAAAAAGTTTAAAGCAATATTTCAATTTTAGTACAAAATCTTAGTTTTTTTTCATATTTTTGATACATTTTTGTTTGGGAGTTTTACCCTCTCTTTGGTGACTAATTTTTATTGCAAAAATCAATTAGAAAATCGCCTAAATTTTTAGTAGATTGATTAATGTAACATGAAAAGTAATAAAAAATATTTAAGTTTTACCACTTACTTTGGTGGCTGTTTTCTGTTTCAATTAATCATTATAAAAATTCTCTAAAAACTAGTTCAAAAAATGAAATAGAGAAAAGCTCTAAAAATATGTAATTTTAAATGCAATATCTTTGGGCTTATTGGCTTCCTTTTTGGGAGTTTGGCCCTCTTATTTGGTGACATAGTGAAAAATGTTGTATTTAAATTGAAAGATAAAAAAAAAAAAAATCGTTTTCTTCGCCCACCCCCATTTTTAATGCTATTCTTATATTTATTTTTGATACAAAAATCGCCAAAATAAAGGAAGTAAAAACTCTCAAAAGTATTATGCAAAAATTTATATATTTCTTAAATGATTTTGTTGCATTTATTGCCCGAATTTCAGGTTTTATTTTAAATAATTTTCGAAATAGAAATCAGTCATCAAAAATCAGGCAAAATATTAAAAATATTAGATTCAAATTAAACCTTTTACAAACTGCTTTTAATTTGAAGTTCATTGTCCTAATTTTCGCCAATTTTCAAAATGATTTTTGAATAAAAAATCATTCATCACAAAGAGGAATAAATTTCAAATAGACATCTTAAAATAATTATTTAATTTTTGTATTATACACTAGTTTTTGACTGATTTTTTTTCAAATATAATTATAAAAATCACCTAAAAATGGGACAAGAAATATAGCATAAAACGTTTTAATGAATATTCAAGTTTTTGCACAACATTATTAGGTTTTGTCTTTTTTTTCAAAAATCATCATAAAAATGGTAAAAACTAAATTAAACTGAAAAAGGCTTAAAATATATATCAATTTAAATAAAATATTTAACGCGTTTTAGTCCTCCTTTAGATGTGTGATTTTG
>NC_087208.1:48568103-48570603 GCF_015104395.2 Macrobrachium nipponense | reverse complement strand
ATTTTGTTACATTTATTGCCCGAATTTTAGGTTAGTTTTGAAATCATTTTTGAAATAAAATTAGTTATTAAAAACCGGGCAAAACTATAAAAAATATTGGATTCAAATTAAATCTTTTTTAAATTGCTTTTAATTCCAAGTTCCTTCTCCTATTTTTAGCCAATTTTCTAAATGAATTTTGAAGCAAAAATCATCCATCAAAAAAAGGAATGACTTTCAAATAAACATGTTAAAATAATTATTTAATTTTTTTATTGTCCACTCTTTTTGGGAGAATGAATTTAGCATAAAAAGTTTTAAGAAATATTTCAGTTTCTGCACAGTATTTTTAGGTTTTTGTGTTTTTGGTGGCCTAACTTTATTTCAAAAATCATTAAAAAAAATTTTAAAAAAAATGAAACTGAATATATATCGTTTTGAATGAAATATTTAGTGTGTTTCATCTTCTTTATTTATCTATTTATCTATTTTTAATTAATTATTTATTTATTGAAATTATTTATTTATTTAATTTATTTTATTTATTTGTAGTTTTAGTTTATTTTTGTTTTATTTATTTATTCATTCATTTATATATTTTGATTTTTATTTATTATTTATTTTTATTTATTTATTATTAATTCAATTTTATTTATTTGGTTGTTTATTTTTATTTATTTATTGATTTATTTGATTTTTATTTCATTTCATTTATTTATTTTTATTTATTTTTATTTATTTATTTATTTTATTTATTTATTTTTTAGTTGTTTATATTTACTTATTTGATTTTTATTATTTTTATATATTTATTTACTTATTTTTATTTATTTATTTTATTTTATTTATCTATTTTTATTTATTTTCAGTTATTTATTTATTTATATTTTTATTTATTCCCATTTTTTATTTATTTATTTTTATTTATTATTATTTATTTATTTATTTATTTTCATATTTCTTTATTTTTTTTATTTATTTATCTATTTATTTATTTATTTATTTATTTTATTTATTTATTTATTATTTATTTTTTTTATCTTTTTATTTTTATTATTCTTTATTCATTTTTCATTTATTTATTTAATTTATTTATTTAATTATTCATTTCATATTTCTTATCTTTATTATTTTCTATTTATTTATTTTTATTTATTTATTTTTATTTATTTATTTATTTATTTATTTCATTATTTATTTATTATTCTTATTATTAATTTATTTTTATTTGTATTTTTTTCTTATTTATTTTTATTTATTTTTGTATTTTTTTTATTTATTATTTCATTTTTTTTATTTATTTTTTTTTTTTTTATTTATTTACTTTATTTATTTATTTATTTAGTATTTTTATTTATTTATTTATTTTTATTTATTTGTTTATTTTTATTTATTTAATTATTTTTATTTATTCATTTATTTATTTTTATATATATATATGTCAAATTAACGTAATTTATTGATTGTTTATTTTCTTAAATCAGCCTTTTAACTTAGTTTTAAGTGTTCTCTTATATTTAGTTCAGCAGCTGTATTTTTTTTACGTTAACGTAACGTTCAGTGGTTTTGCTCAGTGATTCCTCCTCCTGTAGTGAATTACCTAACTAACGTGTTAACGATTGTTTTTATTTTGTTTTCGAGTTGGAATGGAACTGTAGTGCTGTGAGTGGAGGCCGGCCAAAAATAGTTCGGGCCTGTTTAAGCTTCTGGACGTACGCTCTTTTGTTGGCAGCCTTCTGGAGATTTATCTTACGCCTTTTTGGAGGAATTCTCCGACGGACCTCTCTTGGAAGTGGTTTTGCGTAGATGTGCTGAGCCATCTACGGCGTACGTACAGCGTTGGAGTTTGATCACGGCTGTGATTTCGCAGGTGTTAGTCACTTGCGACGCCCCTGTACTCCTGTTTCCCGCCTGAGGAGTTGGCGGAAGACGTGGTCGTCGCTGTCCCGCCAGGTAGGAGGCGTTACGCCAACCACTGTTCTGTGTTGTCCGTCTCCAGCTGCTAGTCCAGGAGAGCTAAGAGCTCGTGAGGAGGCACGTAGGGAGGTAATTGCCAGGTAAGAGGAGATTATCCTGTATTGTCCCTCGGGATCGAACTCGACCCCTGTATCTGCCTGGACAATTTGTGAGCTCCCTTGTTTAGCTGTTGGAAGGTTGAAGTTACCTCCGAGAACTCCTGTGCACGTTGTAGTACGTGAGGATTTACGTGTATTGATCTATTTATATATGTATATATACATGTTGCATTGAGTCAGGAGTATTGGGTATTCATAGCCCCTCTGAATATTTGTATAAATTAATCTTAAGTTTAGTACCACCACGGTTAGGTAGGAGGTTTAAGGCTTTCCTTACTTTATTTTCTCTGAACTTCCTTCCTTCTTATAGTTATAGGTTAGTGGTTTCATTATTGGGCCCGTGTCATTATTATTTGAGCCTTTGGCATATTATATTCTTTACTTTGTTAGGGTCAGCTTTCAGAATTAGGAGTCCTTGTGAACTGTTATTTGCTCCTTGTATTTTG
>NC_087208.1:48563631-48566131 GCF_015104395.2 Macrobrachium nipponense | reverse complement strand
GATATTATTATAAACAAAAGAATTCAACACCAACAGTTGAAACTGGGGATACGAATATAGAAAGAAACACCAACAGAACAAAGGCTTATTTACAAGCTTACTAACAAAGATAAATGCAGAATGGTATCTCCTATTTACATAAAAAGAAGTAAAATCTTACACTGCATGAACTGGGGAAACAGTGGGGTAATGAAAGTACTTGCCGGCCAGTTTTGCGCCGTCGGAGATCCATGCTCGAAGCGGTGGCTTCACACAAGGAGAACTGTAACTTCTGTCGTCTACTTGACTCCGTATTGCAGAAAACAATGTATACTCTTGATGCTTGAAGGGCAGGAACTCCTCAAAACCTCTTGTACAACGTTTCCTCTCTGAAGTCTTGCTCTACGTCTAGATGCTTCGGTCGTCCACTTCCGGACGACTTGACCAGATCCCCATTAAATTCTCGAGCGCCTTTTTCTCTCTGATCCGTCGTCTGTTCTTTCTTCTCTTATCTCTTTCTAATGATCTCTGCTGCTGATCTCTCACTGATAATGTGATCTGTGGCTCTTACTGATGATCTCTCATCTCCTACTTCGTCAGTCGTATTTATACGGTGACCCGGGGGCGGGGCCTACGGGGGAGGCGGAGCATAAGCGTCAAAGATTCCCGAGATTACTAGAACTTCTTAAAAGGATCTGGACGAAGTATTACATCAGAAATCGCGGCGTTCCTCACGTCCCGTCTGTGCCTGCCAAGTTCCCAACACTCCTGCCGATTCTAGAACCATCATGAGAACAGGCGCCTCCAACACACGCGCGAAAGCCTCCGAAGATGCGTTTTCCTTTTCTTTATCTTTCTTTGCTATACAGCAATTACCATGACACACGGGGATATGTCTAAAGAGTTTACCTAAACATGGAAGTATAAGAATATTATTTCTTAAATATCAATCAATTCGTACGATAACTAGATATATTGCTAGTCTAGTTTTTGAGACGAATTCGGTTATAATCTGACAAAATTATTTTCTAGTTTGTTCGTAACCCAATACCTTGTAACAAATTGGTTATAGTTGTTTTATTTCTATCTATTACTATTTACTAACATAGTGTATTTTAAAAAAGAAGTTCCATATGAATTATTTTCTTACTTGCAATAAAACATTTGCGACCCAACACTCACTAAATAATATTTATTGAAAATAAATAATTTTTTACTCTTAATAAAACAAGTGACAAAATATATTTACTATTTTGCAACACGAGAGAATTGAAACCAAAAAAAGAAAAAAAAATAGTCAGATGAATAAATATAAACCATATTTTTTATTTTAAATACTCGTATAACTGTCATTCCATATTGACTGTTTTGCGCTTAAACAAAAATGATTAGATATGAGTTTTGTTCACTTTCTTTTAACTTAAAAAAAAGAAGACAATTTCATTATACCGATGATGTCAGCTAAGCTCATTGTTCTTCGCTTTGTAGAGTTGTTTTACCGGAGCAGAAACGAATGTATTAATCGAAACTAACTTTACGCGAAATCATTAATATTGCTTGGATGAATAGATATTGGAAGTGCTTTTCAGTTGAGAGAGGGAGAGAGAGAGAGTAGAGAGAGAGAGAGAGAGGAGAGAGAGAGAGAAAACATCGATCTCTAGCTTATATACGCGTGAATTTGTGTTCATCGAGAGAGAGAGAGAGAGAGAGAGAGAGAGTTTGAGAGAGAGGAGAGAGAGAGCATCAATCTAGCTTTATATACACGTGAATGGTGTTCAGTCAAGAGAGAGAGAGAGAGAGAGAGAGAAAGAGAGATAGAGAGAAGCATTGATCTCTAGCTTATATACACGTGAATGGTGTTCAGTCAGAGGGAGAGAGAGAGAGAGAGAGAGACCGAGAGAGAGAGAGATGAGAGGAGAGAGAGAGAGAGAGAGAGACTGTATGATAGATAGAATGGTTTAAAAGGATCTTTTTTTTTGTACTCTAAATGATTTGAAGGGATATGGATATTTTTTGAATTGACAATCTTGGTTACAATGGATTTGGGTGTTTAGTCTCAATCTTTTGGATAATTGAAGAAATATATATAACATGTGTATATATACGTATATATACGTATATCTAGGTGTACGTAGTTATTAGGAATAAGAAAAAATCATAAAAATATGTAGACGTTATGAACTAAAAAAAAACAATGCACTATAACAAAATGATTTACGATAACATTAAGTATTGTTTCCACTCCTTTGGGCACTAAATACATCCTACATAAAATTTCACCCTTTCTGGTTTGAAAAATCAGATAAGCTTCTTTACTCTCAGAAATCCCTCCTAGGATATATAAACAAAAAAACTGTAAACAATCCATCATACTCTCTCTCTCTCTCTCTCTCTCTCTCTCTCTCTCTCTCTCTCTCTCTCTCTATCTCTCTTGAACAGCATATATGTATATAAAATGGAAATCGGTGCTTCTCTCTTCCTCTTCTGCTGAAGAGCATTCATGTGTATATAAACTAGAGAT
>NC_087208.1:48546131-48558631 GCF_015104395.2 Macrobrachium nipponense | reverse complement strand
TAGGTCTGACAGGGGTATTTGGTTTATGTATTTTATGTATATGTATGTATATATATATATATATATATATATATATATATATATATATATATATATATATATATATATTCTGCTTTAAACTAAGTTGAAAAAAAAGGTAATTCAATTTCCACCTAACTATTAAAAGCAGAATGAATTATTATAACTCTACTCTCGCGAAATTTATTATAAAAAAAATTTATGTTCACGATGAAAAAAAAAAAAAAATACGGCAATTTAAAATACGCAAATAAATGTATTTAAACTATGTAAATATATTTATTGTAGCTATCCGGATTGAGTCATTAATATTCAAACATTGGTAGAAATTAAAGCAGATGAATTAATTTTGAATTCAATTCCAGATCCAGAAAATGACCTGGAATTCAGTTCCAATGAATTATTTGGAATCCAGAACAAGAGACAGATTGATGATGAAATTCATTTCAATTCAATTAAATTGAAATTCAATACAAAAGAATTATATTGAATTCAATTCAATAAAAAGCCGAACTCAATATGAAAGAATTATACTGAATTATACTGAATTCAATTCGAAAAAAATGATATTGAATTCAATTCAAAAAAAATCATATTAAATTGAATACTCACAAATGATATTGAATTAAATTCCAGAAAATATTGAATTCAATACAAGAAAATTATGTTGAATTCAATGCAATGATGAACTTAATACGAGAGAATTATATTGAATTCAGTTCGAAAAAAATTATATTGAATCCAATGTAATAAAATGATATTGAATTCAATACGAGGGAATCATATTTAATACAGTTCGAAAAAACTATATTGAATCCAATGTAATAAAATTATATTGAATTCAGTACGAGGGAATTATATTTAATCCAATTCGGAAAAATTATATTGAATTCAATTCGAAGCAAAATTATATTGAATTCAATGCAATAAAATTATATTGAATTCAATGCAACAGAATGATATTGAATTTAACACAAAGGAATAATATACACATGTATATATGCATGTATACTGTATTACGTACCATACACTCGAGTCCGAAAATACACTACGGATTCAGTGCCAAAATGATGCTCCCCCCCCCCCCCCCCCTCTCCCATTCGGTCGTAGGGTTACCTGTGATGGGTGTTTTTCTATCGATTCTTTAATGTATTGGGCGATCAGTAGTGTATTCGGAATCTCGTGTTTGTTACATAATACAATATACATACATACATTCGTATATGTATGTATATATGTATGTGCGTGTACATTTCGTGATTACACAAACGCACGAAGACGTACACATTTTTTCCGTTCTAAAAATCCTAACTTTCTGATTTACTTAACTTTTTTTTATATACAGTCCGTAATCTCCTAATGTAGTAATCCTTTGGGAGTACAGAACCTAAGATATAGATATATATATATATACAATGGATATATATATATATAATATATATATATATATATATAGATATATATATATATATATATATATTCTGCTATAAACTAAGTTAAAAAAAAAAAAAAGGTAATTCAATTTCCTCATACCTATTAAAACCAGAATGAATTATTATAACTCTACTCTCGCGAAATTTATTACTAAAAAAAAGTAATGTTAACTGAAAAAAAAATTACGGCAATTTAAAATACGCAAATAAATTTATTTAAACTATGTAAATATATTTATTGTATCCGGATTGAGTCATTAATATTCAAACATTGGTAGAAATTAAAGCGGATGAATTCATTTTGAATTCAATTCCAGAAAATGACCTGGAATTCAATTCCAATGAACTATTTGGAATCCTGTACAAGAGACAGATTGATGATGAAATTCATTTCAATTGAATTATATTGAAATTCAATGCAAGAGAATTTTCTTAATTCAATTCAATAAAAAGCTGAACTCAATCGAGAGAATTATAGTGAATTCAATTCGAAAAAAATTATATTGAATTAAATTTAATAAAATTCTATCGATTTCAATTCAATAAAGTTATATTGAATTCAATACAAAAAAGGCCATTGAATTCAATTCGAAAAAAAATTATATTGAATTCAATTCAATAAAATTGTATTGAATTCAAAAAACCTAAAATATAGATGAATTGAATACGATGTAATGCTATTGAATTAAGTTCGTGAAATATTGAATTCAATACAAGAAAATTATGTTGAAATCAACGCAATGCTGAACTCAATACGAGAGAATTATATTGAATTCAGTTCGAAAAAAAATTATATTGAATCCAATGTAATAACATTATATAGAATTCAATTCGAAGCAAAATTATATTGAATTCAATGCAATAAAATGATATTGAATTCAGTGCAATAAAATTACATTGAATTTAATGCAATAAATTACATTGAATTCAATGCAATTAAATTATATTGAATTAAGTGCAATAAATAAAATCATATTTAATACAATGCAATAAAATAAGATTATATTTAATTCAAACGCAAATAAAATAAGATTATATTTAATTCAATGTAATAAAATAAGATTATATTTAATTGAATGCAATAAAATTATATTGAATTAAGCGCAACAGAATGATGCTGAATTGAACACAAACGAATAATATACACATGTATGTATGTATGTATGTATATTGTACTACGTACCATACACTCGAGTCCGAAAATACACTACTGATCGCCCCATACATTACGGAATCGGTGCCAAAATGATCCCCCCCCTGATGCCCCCCCACCCCACCCCCAAAAACTGGGAACCAACGACCGGCGAAGCGCTGCAAATGGTATTTATATAAACAATTACACCTTTAATTACGCTCATTAACAGAGATAGATTATTCCCGGCTCCCATTGTTTGTAAATGAGTCTGTTTGTGATTGTTAATTTTTTATTTATTTTCTAAAAGATACAGAGAACTCGTCTCTTTGTATTTTTTTTTTTAAAGACACATTGCATTTGTCTCCTGTGCTTTATAGAATACACAAAGTACTCGTCTTTTGTACTTTATATAAAGGTCACAAGGTATTAGTCTCTTTCGCTTGATAAAAGACATATAGTACTTGTATCTTTTACTTTATAAAAGACACCAAACATAATCGTCTCTTGTACTTTATAGAAGACACAAACAGTTACTTGTCTCTTGTACTTTATAAAGGTCAAAAAGTAATTCTCTTTCGTACTTTATAGAGGACACAGAGTATTTGTATCTATTACTCTATTTAAAAGAAAAGAAAGAACTCATCTCTCGTCCTGTATAAAAGAGACAAAATCACGCTGCTTTCCCAAGCAGACGGAAGGAAAGAAAGCAAAAAATAAAAAATTAAAAAAAGGCAGTAAATAAGAGAAAAGCAAACACGGGCAGTAAATAAGGAGTGAATGAATCCCTGAATAAAAAGAAGAAGAGGAAAGAAAAACAACGGCTGATGAACGAGCAACAGAAGATGAAGAAGAAGATAAGCAAGGGTTGGAGGTGAAAGCAAGTTTGAGAAATGAAAATAAGAAAATTTATTTTTTTCTTTTCTCTACTACTTTTTAAGACTGCTTGTGCCTTGCATCCGGAGAGAGAGAGAGAGAGAGAGAGAGAGAGAGAGAGAGAGAGAGAGAGCACGCAAGCACACAGGCACTTGAATGCAAGCATGCACAAGGACGCTTCACTTCTGAAGGAGCGAAAGAACTCTCCTGTCACACTCTCCTGCAGGCGCCAACGAAGGAGACGAAGGATATTTATCACAAGCTCAGGATGCGAGTCCTTCTGACAAATTAATAATTACACGAAAACAACTTGTGGAACTTTTTGTTTGTAAATAAATAAGCTGTATATAAAAGTTAGTTTTTTTTTGTGTGGATTGAGCTTGTTTGAATATGTGATATTTTAAGAGTTTTTATTGTATTAAGCGCATGCCATTCTAAACTTTCAAATAATTGGAAATGATTTTTGTGAAATGGTCAGTTTTGACTTTTTGGATTTCAGATAACCTGAGGTTATTTTTTTATTATATTATATATATATATATATATATATATATATATATATATATATATATATATATATATATATATATATATATATATATATATATATATATATATATATATATATATATATATATATATATTATATATATATATATATATATATAGATATATATATATATATATATATATATATATATATATTATATATATATATATACATATATAATATATATATATATATATATATATATATATATGTACGTAGAGCATGATATGTTGTTAATGAGATGGCTATATCATAATTGTGTAGTTGACCAAGATGTGTAAGTTATGTCTAAGCAACGGAAAGATTCCTAAGAATTAATAAAGTGAAATGATTTTTCGACTTATAGTTTTAAATTGATAGAGGAACTGTCGGGATTATATATACTTAATTATACATTGATATATATATATATATATAATATATATTATATATATATATATATATATATATATATATATATTATAGATATATTTACATATATATAATGTATATATATATATATATATATATATATATATTATATAATATATATATATAGATAGATATATTTACATATGTATAATGTAGTATATATATATTATATATATAATATATATATATATATATATTATATATATATATATATATATATATATAGATATGACTGGTAAAAATGTTCTGTAACAACAGAATTCCATCTAATAAAAGGAGCCCATAAAAAACAACCAAAATATAGAGAAAAAAGTACTATATTTCAGAGACTGCTGTCTCCCTCTTCAGGTAGATGAATGAGAAAAGTTTACAGAAAATGTGGTATTTATACCAAGAAGTCCATCCACAAACAAGCCAATTTAAATCACCCCCGCTGATAATCTTCCTTTAATCTTCTTAAGTGTTGGTTGAATGAAGACGTTGTCGATCGTATCTGAAATCCATGCTCCTTTTGAGATGTTCATTACCTGCCTCTCTTTTATTAAGGCCGATTCCATCATTTGACTCTTGTACCGGCAGTTGCTGCTATAAATTACACGTGACAAATTCCAGTTTATTCTATGGTTATGTTCATTTATATGATTGAAAATAGCCGAGTTCTGTTGTCCATACCTAACTGACCGTTTGTGTGTTGTATTAATCTCTGGAAGGGATTTACCTGTAAATCCGATGTAAGATTGGTCACAGTCCTGGCATGGGATTTCGTATACCCCAGAGTCCTTTGGAGATGCCTTTTGTTGGACGTTAATCAGGGATTTGGCTAAGGTGTTTGGGTAAGTAAATACAAAAGGGTTCGATTTTCCAAGGGGGTTGGTTATTCTCTTAATCGTGTCCAGGTGGGGAATTATTATTTTATTGTTGGGTGTATCTCTGGTCTTGTCTTTAGGGGTGGTCGGTAGAAAATTACGTTTGCTTTGTGAATTGCTTTCTCAATTATATGGTCAGGATATAAAGACGAAAGTTGCTTGCGAATTAGTTCAAATTCTTTTTCCAGGAATTCTGGGGAACAAATTCGTAAGGCTCTTAAGAACAAGTTACTAGCTACACCTATCTTGATAGTACTGTCGTGATAGCTAAAGTAGTGAATGTATGAAAGTGAGAACGTTGGTTTTCTGTATATGGTAAATTTGTATTCTGTCGTATCTCTGATTATTAAAACATCAAGAAAAGGAATTTTGTTGTCTGTTTCCAATTCAACTTTAAATTTGATGCTGGGCACTAATGTACGGATTCGGGAGATGGACTCTGCAATCGGACCCCTTCCCTCTCTCACACAAGATTTTCACTGGAGGAAAATCTTGCATGCAACATTCCAACGCAACCTCAATGTGCTGAAGTAATGGGAAATACGAGTAAGGGATACCAGAATATTTTGGTCAACATGTGTATCATGGATAGACAATGTTATTAAATCAAGACTTAATGTACAAATAGTTGAGGATGATCAAGAAGAAGAGGAAGAAGAAGAGGAAAACGGAAGAGAAGAAAACAAAAATGAAAGGACAGAATAAAATAAGGAAAACAAAGAACAAGATAAGAGTATGGATGCAGAGATACTCATTGATACTACACATGAGGCTATCAAGCAGCATATATACGAAGAAATAAATTACGACATGACAACACAAAATAAAATCCCGAAAAGGCTCTACCCTGATCTGCACACTGATGGGAAAGAGGAAAAAATAGCCAAGAAAGACAAAGTCTACACCCTTTTGAAAAGAGGGAATTGCAGATTCGGAGAAAGATATTACTACAAATATCTCAAGGTATGTCACAACTATGAAATCTATGGTAATTGTGCATACCTAGACGGCTATGAGGATGATTGCAGAGATCTACACCCAAAAATATGCAAAAACCTAAAAGAAGGAAAAGGATGTAAGTTCGACAAAAAATGTAAATATATGCACCCTGTACCCATGAATCAAAATCAATTAAATAATCAATTAAATAATAAAATCCAAAATAGGATATGGAGTGTCAGCAAAGAATTTCCAAGCCTCAGCTCCAAGATACTACAGCTCAAGAGATAAATACTGTATGTACGATGCTAGGGGATATTGCAGATACGGGGAAAATTGCAGATTCAGACACAAAATGAATAATTATGATGAAGGAAGATCAAATATTATGGAAAAGTTGGATTTTTTAATGTCAGAATTTCTGGAAATGAAGAAAAGAACAACATACCAGAACAGGAAAGAGACTTGGGAAAATCCTTATTATTACCCATATTAAATGGAGTAGATAACACGCAAACCATCATAGTGATGAATGCGCAGGGTTTAGTTACGAGTAACTCAAAAAGAAAAATAAAGTACTTAGAAGAACTAACCCAAATTGAAACGAAAATAGATATAATGAATATAAGTGAAACCTGGTATTCCCAAGAGACTGGTAATGATGATCAAATAAAAGGGTTCCAAACTTATAGATTTGATAGAAGAAATAGGAATCAAGAGGGAACCGCGATATATGGGAAAGACACAAAACAAGGAAAAATATATGAGAAATATAGTAACTCAGAATGTGAACTAATAGCGGTAGAATTTCAATCTGAAAAGTTAATGAACATAGTAATATATAGACCCCCTAATACTAAAGAGTTTGACACAATAATAGAAAAATTGGATGATATATGTAGAAATCACAAGGACTGACAATATTTCTCCTATCCGGAGACTTTACCTTTCCTTTCGTAGACTGGAAAGAACGAATAGGAGATTGTGATTGTAGCTATACATATAAAAAAAGAGAGTAATAGTAGTGCAGAAGATAAGAGGCAATTCGAAAAGCTATTAGATATGCTTCTAGAATATAACATTCAATAAATAAATGACCTGCCAACAAGAAAGGAAAATACTTTAGACCTAGTATTTGTGAACGAGGTGAATTATGGTAAAGAAATAATAATCCGAGTATTTCAGACCATAATGTCATAGAATTAAAAGTCCATTCAAAAGCAAGTGAAAACAGCGAGCAAGAAATGAAAAAGTGGGAAGGATATGGAAAATACAACTTCTACAGTAAAAGTATAAAATGGTCAGAAATAAATGAAGAATTAAACAAAGATTGGGATAACATTTTCGTAAGTGATGATATAAAGGTAAATACGGAGATATTATATAAAATATTAGAGAAAATAGTGGACAAATATATACCGAAGAAGAAAAGTAAACATCAGTCATGCATGCCAAGAGAAAGAAGGACTTTGTTCCAGAAAACCAGAAAGTGGAAAAAGGGTCTTGCAAAAGAAAAAAATGCATGGAAAGGGATCGAACTAAAAAGTAAGATAGAAAATGCAGAACAAAAGATTATACAATTCAAAGGAAATGAAAAACGGGACTTGGAAGAAAAAACCCTAGTAAATATCAAGCAAAGCCCCAAACTATTGTACTCATATGCGAAAAAGATGAAAAAAAGAAGAATAGAAATAGGCCCTCTAAGAATTGAAGGGAGATTAACGAATGAGAAAAAGGAAATATGCAACATATTGGCAGAACGATATAAGAGAGAATTCACCCCTAGAATTGATAATGAAGAAAATGATATAGAAGTAAGGGACGAAAATAGTGAATATTTAGCTGACATAGATAGTTATGAAGCTGATATTGTGCAGGCTATTAATGAAATTAAAAATGGAGCTGCAGCAGGGCCTGATGGTGTCCCTGCTATTTTGTTAAAGAAAGTAGTTCATTCTATCGCAAAGTCACTTGCAATATTATTAAGACAAAGTGTAGATACAGGCAAGATTTATGATGAGCACAAATTAGCATATATTGATTACCCCTACTTTCAAAAGTGGATCAAGACTAGAGGCAAGTAATTACAGGCCTGTCAGTCTAATGTCGCATATTAAGAAAGTGTATGAAAGGGTAATGAAGAAAAATATTATGAAACATTTAATAAAAAATAATTTGTTCAATATAGGACAACATGGTTTTGTACCTGGAAAAAGTACACAAACCCAACTGTTAGTCCACCGTGATAACATATACAAAAATATGAAAAGCGGAAATGATACAGATGTGGTTTATCTAGACTTTGCAAAAGCTTTTGACAAGGTAGATCATAATATATTAGCGAAGAAAATTAGAAAACATAATATAGTGGATAAAGTAGGAAGATGGTTAAAAGAATTTTTACACAACAGATAACAGATAGTTATTGCAAACAATGAGAAATCGGATGAAGCTAAGGTAATATCCGGTGTGCCACAAGGTATGGTGTTAGCTGCATTAATGTTTGTTATTATGATTGCAGACATAGACAGTAATGTTAAGTACTCGGTAGTGAGTAGTTTCGCCGATGACACAAGAATAAGTAAAGAAATTACTTGTGATGAAGATAGGAACGCGCTTCAAAGAGACCTTAACAGAGTATATGATTGGGCAGAGGTAAATAGGATGGTATTTAACTCTGATAAATTTAAATCAATAAATTATGGAGACAGAGAAGGAAAGCTATATGCATATAGGGGACCTAATAATGAGACGATCACAAATAAGGAAACAGTTAAAGACCTTGGTGTGATGTTGAATAGGAACATGTTATGCAATGATCAAATAGCTATTCTATTGGCAAAATGTAAAGCAAAAATGGGAATGTTGTTACGGCACTTCAAAACAAGAAAGCTGAACACATGATTATGCTTTATAAACCTATGTTCGTAGTCCACTAGAATATTGCAATATGATATGGTACCCACACTATCAAAAGGATATTGCACAAATAGAAAGTGTACAAAGATCCTTTACAGCTAGAATAGAAGAAGTTAAGGATTTTGACTACTGGGAAAGACAATAATCCTTAAAATTATATAGTCTAGAAAGGAGAAGAGAACGCTACATGATAATTCAGGCATGGAAACATCATGGAAACATCATGGAGCTAGAAATATCAGAAAGAGCAAGCAGAGGTAGATTAATAGTGCCCAAAACAATACCAGGAAAAATAAGGAAAGCACACTGGACATTAATCCACTACGCACCAGCATCGACAATGCAGCGTCTATTCAATGCGTTGCCAGCTCATCTGAGGAATATATCAGGAGTGAGCGTAGATGTGTTTAAGAATAAGCTCGACAAATATCTAAGCTGCATCCCAGACCATCCAGGATTGGAAGATGCAAAATATACCGGAAGATGTAATAGCAACTCTCTGGTAGAGGTTAGAGGTGCCTCACACTGAGGGACCTCTCTGTTAGAAAGGTGCGAAGATATATTATTAAATTTTCAGCAGAAATTCCTATTTACTGGACTTCTGCTATTGCAATTTCTACTAAGAATTTAATAATAGAATTATCTCGCATTTCTACTAGAGAGAAAGAGAGAGAGAGAGAACTTCACGTCTCATCAGACACTGAGAAAAAAATTGGAACACATGAATCCATTTTTCGTTCTATGATATATTTTTTTTTTCTTTATTTTTTCTTTTGAGGAGAACGGAGAGAAGAAGAGAGAGAGAAAGTATAGAGAGAGAGAGAGAGACTTCACGTTCCATCAGACATAGGAATAAAAATTGAACCCAGGAATCCATTTTTCGTTTTAATCTGTATAATTTTTTTTATTCCAATTTTTTTTTCTGAGAGAGAGAGATTGAGAGGAAGATCCAGAGAAGGAGAGGAGGACGAGAGGACGAGATGAGAGCGGGTTTATCAAAGCTCCGAACCAAGTCTTCCTGTTGGTTGACGAATTGTCCACCAGATGTCATCCAAAGACCCATTTCCCGAAATTGCACCGAGCGATGTGGTGGACCATTCTCGAAAAAATACCCTTTGCTGACACTTTTTTGTAATGTTTCTCTCTCTCTCTCTCTCTCTCATCTCTCTCTCGTCTCTCTCTCTCTCTCTCTACACTTTTAGGGGAGGGGAAAGGGAAAGGGGGATTAATTTGGGGGTTAACTATATATATATATATATATATATATATATATATATATATATATATATATATATATATATATATGCATTAGGCTAAAATGTCCTTTAACATCCAATTCGCTCTACCATGGAATTGATATATCTTCATGTATATTAACCGAAGGGGAATTTTTTTAGTTGATAATAATTTCGTCCTCTTGTGGATTCGAACCAGCGAGCGCCCAGAGGAGAAATCAGGACTTCAGTGACGTTGGCCGAGTCTGGTAACTTCTGAGGTCGGACAGAATGAGCTGAAAAGTTGATAAATTTTAATTTTGCATAACGATTCCTTTTTTGTTTTTTATGATGAATGTTTTCTTCTATTTGTTTGCTTTTGTTTCTTGATTAGCTGAAGATGAAAGGAAAGTATTATGAAAAATAATCTGACTGTTAACGGAAATTAAAAATCTTAAATAACAAAAAAATAAGTAAAATCGATATGCAAATGAACCTTACCTTCTCTTTAATGCCAAGCTATTTATGATTAAAAAATGTCAGAAAATGACATTTTCATTTTTTTTCTAAATATTTATCGACGGTTTAAGCTTCCTTCCTATCCCTAGCCCCTCCCCCCCCAAAAAAAAATAAAACGTCGGAAACCTCCAAAAATAAAAACAAGACAGTTATGAGCATTTGTTTTTTTATGAGTCATAAATTTATCGGAGATATTTTGGGGGTTGGTTGTGATGAAAAAAAAATCTAAAAAAAAAAATCGAAATTTAATATAGAAACGAAAAGGTATCAGTGATGTTCCTAAACAAGCGTAACCCTGAGTCATGAGTCATCTCGCTCCATCCCCCTCAGCCCCCCTCACCCCCCAAATAAACATACATCACATTCTCGCACCAGGAGATAAACAACAACAAAAGACATTCCAGCCATGAGCGATGTTTATGCTCGAGTCTATTTACAGATGAACCTGAAGGTGATGTTCTGATCTTGGAAACGATTGCGAAAGATTTAGTGAAAAAGCGAGGAGAGAGAGAGTTTTAGAGAGAGACGAGAGCCGGTGGTGAATATTTGAGGAGAAGAGAGGAGAGAGAAAGAGAGAGAGAGAGAGAGAGCTTTTGCTCAACTTTTGTTGGAATACATTATGTATTTGTAATGAAGATATGAACCCTTTATTCGTTTGGTAAACGTGTAACTCCGAGCGTCAGGCATACCAACACATAATCTCTCTCTCTCTCTCTAAGCAACCAGCGGCTCGCGACTTTTCTCTCTCTCTCTCTCTCTCTCTCTCTCTCTCTCTCTCTCTCTCTCTCTCTCCACCTCTTTCTCTCCATTCTGTCAGGTAATCAAAATGAGAGAGTTGCATTATAAAAATACATTTATTTAACAACGGAAAAGATAGTAAATCAATCAAGTCTCACAGACTAATTTAACTCCGATAAACCCCTAATATTAAAATGTCTAAAATGTAATTAGTCACACCAAATGTCTATTCTCCCATCTGGGGCTCCCTCAGAGTCCCCCCACATGGTTCTGCCAGAACCGTCTGTTTCAAAGACATGAGAAACCACTCGTAAGTACACATAAGTTTAACAACAAAGATTAAAGATTGGATATTCTCACAAAATGTTAAATAGACAACAAGCCACCCTTCTGGCTAAAATAGTATAACTCACCCATGCAGCCGGAATATTTCACACACAAAATTCAGATAAACTTTCGCTAAGCTTCCCCGGCATCCTGCCTTTCTTCCGAAGACGTCTCTATGCCAAATCCCCCATAGAATTGGTTGGTGATACCTTATCAAAGGAAGAGGCGCACACGCACATACGAACGCACACTTCGTTAACGCCTCATATTACTGGCTACAACCAGTTTCCCAAAGGCACTTTGAAAAGAGCCCATGAACTCGTACACTGACTCGTCTTTCTATGCAGTTTTATATCACGCCACCCCACAGAAATCATTCATCAGCTTTTCTCAGGTCGTTGCTTCGGCTCTGTTCTCCACATTCCAATAGGTCACAGCGAACATATTGGCAATATATCATTAATTATAACCCTAGGCCTAACATATTTATACAATAGAAACGAAACACAACAAATTTGTGTCTGTTCACGTCGCCTACTTTTGGATTCATAGATAATA
>NC_087208.1:48542888-48545631 GCF_015104395.2 Macrobrachium nipponense | reverse complement strand
AATCGCTTCTGCCAATGAAGATGGCTAATTTTTAATCTGACTACCATCTCGGTTACAAATCATAAAGGAAGCAGACAATAGCTCGAACATATGAACATACATACAGATGACATAGATTTTCAAATCACGTAGGCCGTTTGAATTATAGGTAGCGGTAGTTGTCTCAAGCAGGAAGCTTGGACTAATGTTTTCAAAACAAATGAAGGACCACAGGTGACGGACGTCATCTTAGCCTACTTTATTGATACGTCATCTTAGCATACTTTATTGTATACGTCATCTTAGCCTACTTTATTGTATACGTCATCTTAGCCTACTTTATTGTATACGTCATCTTAGCCTACTTTATTGTATACGTCATCTTAGCATACTTTATTCGTCTCTGGTCTGATCACATTCTGCAAGTAATCTGGCTGGACCTCTTTAGTTTAGTTTTTTTCTATATATGGAATAACATTCCATACTTTTATTATGTAATACTTACATATATACTTTTTGATATTGATGTGAGAGAGAGAGAGAGAGAGAGAGAGAGAGAGAGAGAGAGAGAGAGAGAGAGAGAGAGTTTTAAACCACATATTCATTTTTTTCAATTTATGGTCTAATGCAAATATACACTTTTTTTTATTTTGATGCTGAGAGAGAGAGACAGACAGAGAGAGAGAGAGAGAGAGACAGACAGAGAGAGAGAGTATAAGTTTTAAATCATATTTTCACTTTATTTCACTTTAGGACTTGGTACAATATATACATTATTTTTATGCTGAGAGAGAGAGAGAGAGAGAGAGAACCTTACCTACCTTACAGACCTTACATCTTGTTCGGGTTGCCCCAGGTCCCTCAGTGTGAGGCACCTCTAATGTCTACCAGAGAGTTGCTAGTACATCTTCGGTATATTTTGCATCTTCCAATCTTGGATGGTCTGGGATGCAGTTTAGATATTGCGAGCTTATTCTTAAACACATCTACGCTCACTCCCTGATATATTCCTCAGATGAGATGGCAACGCATTGAATAGACGCTGCATTATCGATGCTGGTGCGTAGTGGATTAATGTCCTGTGTGCTTTCCTTATTTTTCCTGGTATAGTTTTGGGCACTATTAATCTACCTCTGCTTGCTCTTTCTAATATTTTTAGTTCCATGATATTTTCTGCTATTCCTTCTATCTGTTTCCATGCCTGAATTATCATGTAGCGTTCTCTTCTCCTTTCTAGACTATATAATTTTAAGAATTGTAGTCTTTCCAGTAGGTCTAGGTCCTTAACTTCTTCTATTCTAGCTGTAAAGGACCTTTGTACACTCTCTATTTGTGCAATATCCTTTTGATAGTGTGGTACCATATCATATTGCAATATTCAAGTGGACTACGAACATAGTTTTATAAAGCATAATCATGTGTTCAGCTTTTCTTGTTTTGAAGTGCCGTAACAAACATTCCCATTTTTGCTTTACATTTTGCCAACAGAGTTGCTATTTGATCATTGCATAACATGTTCCTATTCATCATCACACCAAGGTCTTTAACTGCTTCCTTATTTGTGATGGTCTCATTATTAGGTCCCTTATATGCATATAGCTTTCTTTCTCTGTCTCCATAATTTATTGATTCAAATTTATCAGAGTTAAATACCATCCTATTTACCTCTGCCCAATCAATATACTTTGTTAAGGTCTCTTTGTAGAGCGTTCCTATCTTCATCACAAGTAATTTCTCTACTTATCTTGTGTCATCTGCGAAACTACTCACTACCGAATCCTTAACATTATTGTCTATGTCTTCAATCATAATAACAAACAGTATTGCAGCTAACACCGTACCTTCGCGGCACACCGGATATTACCTTGGCTTCATCCGATTTCTCGTCGTTTGCAATAACTATCTGTTTTCTGTTGTGTAAAAATTCTTTTAACCATCTTCCTACTTTATCCACAATATTGTGTTTTCTAATTTTCTTCGCCAATATATTATGGTCTACTTTATCAAAAGCTTTTGCAAAGTCTAAAAAATAAACCACTCTGTTTCATTTCCGCTTTTCATATTTTTGAATATGTTTTCACGGTGGACTAACAGTTGGGTTTTGTGTACTTTGTCCGGGTACGAAACCATGTTGTCCTTTATTAAACAAATTATTTTTTTATTAAATGTTTCATAATATTTTTCTTCATTACCCTTTCATACACTTTCATAATATGTGATGTTAGACTCACAGGCCTATAATACTTGCCTCTAGTCTTGATCCACTTTTGAAAGTAGGGGTAATATATGCTAATTTTGTGCTCATCATATATCTGCCTGTATCTACACTTTGTCTTAATAATATTGCAAGTGGCTTTGCGATAGAATGAACTACTTTCTTTAACAAAATAGCAGGGACACCATCAGGCCCTGCAGCAGCTCCATTTAATTTCATTAATAGCCTGCACAATATCAGCTTCATTAATATCTATGTCAGCTAAATATTCACTATTTCATCCCTTACTTCTATATCATTATCTTCATTATCTATTCTAGGGGTGAATTCTCTCTTATATCGTTCTGCCAGTATGTTGCAAATTTCCTTTTTTTCATTCGTTAATCTCCCTTCAATTCTCAGAGGGTGCCTATTTCTATTCTTCTTTTATTCATCTTCTTCGCATATGAGTATAATAGTTTGGGGTTTTTGCTTGATATTTAATAGGGTTTTTTCTTCCAAGTCCCGTTTTTTCATTTTCTTTTGATTGTATAATCTTTTGTTCTGCAT
>NC_087208.1:48535388-48537888 GCF_015104395.2 Macrobrachium nipponense | reverse complement strand
CTCTCTCTCTCTCTCTCTCTCGACTGAACATCTAGCATTCCCAATATTTATTCATTCAAGCAATATTAAAAATGATTACAATTAAGTTTCTCCCTCTTAATTACTTTCTGTTTACCTCCACAAAATAACAAAACGAAGACCTTCGAGTGAATCTTCCACCATTTGTTTAATATTGTTTCATTGCGATTGAAAAAATCGGAAAAGAAACTAATAAAACTCATGTCTATTCATTATCGTTTTAAGTCTGGGGCGCTGAAAATAGGTAATATGTAATGCAGTGTTTTATTGCCAGTATGTATATATATATCTATATATATATATATATATATATATATATATATATATATATATATATATATATATATATATATATATATATATAAATATATATATATATATATATATATATATATAATATATATATATATATATATATAGCAATATAAAAACACTGTATCTGGCATCTAAGAAATCAATAGAGGGATCCACAGTAATATCCTTGTTTATCTAGATATGATATATTTATGGAAATATATACAAAGCTTAAAGCTTTCGTCCATCCATCCTGTGGACTTGATTTTGCTTAGTGATCAAGTCCACAGGAGGATGGACGAAAGCTTTAAGCTTTGTATATATTTCCATAAATATATTATATCTAGATAAACAAGGATATGACTGTGGATCCATTTATTGATATATATATATATATATATATATATATATATATATATATCTATATGTATATATATATATATATATATATATATATATATATGTTGCAGCAGATGGAGATACCAGACATTTCGTGAAATGTCTGGAATTTAAGCAGGTAAGGAAATGCACTTATATATGATTTAATATATATATATATATATATATAATATATATATATATATATATAGTATAATATGCAAAATGTTTATTAAATTTGCAAGGATTTCAACAACACAATATATATTTTGATGGCCACACACACACACACACACACACTTCTTCCCATCACCACAACCCCCTCCATATATACCATTCCAATAAATAAAAAACATAGAAGCAAAAACAAAAAGAAATATATCGCTTCAACAAAGCAGTCGAACCGCACCTTTGACAAAAACCATAAAAGCAAATTGCTTTGTATAATGGATTCTGGTGGATATTGGGGCACTCAACCCTCTCGAGATTAACTAACTTTGTCATTAAAATACATTCGTCAAGCCGGGGTTGATGTATTGAGCGTCCTCCGCGTTCTAGAGCTTTTATTGTTCATTATTATATCCGCTGTGGGTGGAATGCTGGTGGTATGTATTCATTATTATAAATGGGTTAGACTGATGGGGTTTCCTTACCTGTGAACTATAGTTTACTGGTTGGACGGTGATTAGTGTGGACGGGAGACAGGGTGGATGGTAAGGTTGTGTTTGTGTGTGTGTGTATATATATATATATATATATATATATATATATATATATATATATATATATATATATATATATATACATATATATATATATATATATATATATATATATATATACTATATATAGATATATATATATATATCTATATGATATATATATCATATATATATATATATATATATATATATATATATATATATATATATATATATGTATATATGTATATATATATATATATATATATATATATATATATATATATATATATGTTATAATATATTTATAGAGATAAATGTTAAAATATATGTATGTGTAGTATATATCTATATATATATATATATATATATATATATATATATATATATATATATATATATGTATATATATATATATATATATATATATATATATATATATATATATATATTAATAGAGGCATTATGAGTTTTTTGACGAAAGAGATTTAATTGTTAGTTATATAATAATAACTAGTCAGTGTCATCAACATCATATTATAATAATTATTATTATTGAGAACATTAACTTATATTATTATTTATTATTATTATTATTTTTATTATTATTATTTTTATTATTATTAGTATTATTATTATTATTATTATTATTATTATTATTATTATTATTATTATTATTATTATTATTATTATTATTATTATTATTATTCTAAAGGGTCCACAATAATAAAAAGTGTTTAAAATCCGTGTATAATTTTTAAAACTTTACAAAAAGCTTTCGAACCCTTCCCTGGGTTCATCCGGTGTCAACGACCTTCAACTACTCTTGCTTTTAAATTGACCTCAGTACATGTAACTAATCGTTCATTTGGAGTGAAGTTGAACCCAGGGAAGGGTTCGAAAGCTTTTTGTGAAGTCTTAACAATTATACACGGACTCTTAACACTTTTTATTATTGTGGACCCTTTAGAACATTATATATACTCTCGCGATATAGAGTTTTTCCCTATTATTATTATTATTTTTTTTTTTTTTTTTTTTTGCTCTATCACAGTCCTCCAATTCGACTGGGTGGTATTTATAGTGTGGGGTTCTGGGTTGCATCCTGC
>NC_087208.1:48530388-48532888 GCF_015104395.2 Macrobrachium nipponense | reverse complement strand
ATGATTCCCGTAGTCCAAAAGCGCCGTAAAACCCCGTAGACTCGTGGAAGACAACTGATGATTCCCGTAGTCCAAAAGCGCCGTAAAAACCCCGTAGCAACCTCGTAAAAGGAAGGAAACAATGAGATCCAGTATAGTCAAAAGCGGCCGTAAAATTAAAACCCCGTAGACCGTGGAAGACAACTGATGATTCCCGTAGTCCAAAAAGCGCCGTAAAACCCGTAGATCGTGGAAGACAACTGATGATTCCCGTAGTCCAAAAGCGCCCGTAAAACAAAAACCCCGTAGACTGTGGAAGACAATGATAACCTTGCTAGTCCCAAAAGCGGCCGTTAAAAACCCCGTAGAACTCTGAAAAGCAAACTGTGATTCCCGTAGTCCAAAAGCGCCGTAAAAACCCGTTAGATCGTGGAAGACAACTGATGATTCCCGTAGTCAAAAGCGAACCAAAGTAAACCCCGTAGACTCGTGGAAGACAACTGACGATTCCCGTAGTCCAAAAGCGCCGTAAAACCCCGTAGACTAGTGTAAGACAACTGGTGACTTATGTATGTAGTCAAAACGCACTGTAAAAACCAGTTTAAAACCCGTAGACTCGTTGGAAGACAAACTGACGATTCCCGTAGTCCAAAAGCGCCGAAATAAAACCCCGTGGAGAACTCGTGTAAAAGACAACTGGGTGGAAGGTTATGTAGTCCAAAAGCGCCGTAAAACCCCGTAGACTCGTGTAAGACAACTGGTGACTTATGTAGTCCAAAAGCGCCGTAAAACCCCGTAGACTCGTGGAAGACAACTGACGATTCCCGTAGTCCAAAAGAGCCGTAAAACCCCGTAGACTCGTGGAAGACAACTGACGATTCCCGTAGTCCAAAAGCGCTGTAAGACCCCGTAGACTCGTGGAAGACAACTGCTGACTTATGTAGTCCAAAAGTGCCGTTATATAATTAATAATATATATTATATATAATTAATAATATCTATATATCTAATATATATATATATAACTATATATTATATATATATATATTTTTTATTTTTTAATATGCATATAATGTATATGTATATATTATATATAGTATATATATATAATATATATAGTATATATATATATATATTATATAACATATAATATATATATATATATATAATTATTATAATATTATAATATATATACTAATATATATATATAATAATATATCTATATATATATATATTAATTTTTTAAGTTTTATTGCAATTGAATTCCCTATAATTTTTGTATTACATTGAATTCACTATAATTTTATTGCACTGAATTCAATATAATTTTATTGCATTGAATTCAATATAATTTTATTGCATTGAATTCAATATAATTTTGCTTCGAATTGAACTCAATATCATTTTTTTTCGAACTGAATTCAATATAATTCTCTCGTATTGAGTTCATCATTGCATTGAATTCAACATAATTTTCTTGTATTGAATTCAATATTTTCTCGATTTAATTCAATATCATTCCATCGTATTCAATTCAATAAGATTTTATTGAATTGAATTCAATATAATTCAGTATAACTCTCTCATATTGAGTTCAGCTTTTTATTCTTTTGTATTGAATTTCAATATAATTCAATTGAAATAAATTTCTTCATCAATCTGTCTCTTGTACAGGATTCCAAATAATTCATTGGAATCGAATTCCAGGTCATTTTCTGGAACTGAATTCAAAATGAATTCATCCGCTTTAATGTCTACCAATGTTTGAATATTAATGACTCAATCCGGATACAATAAATATATTTACATAGTTTAAATAAATTTATTTGCGTATTTTAAATTGCCGTAATTTTTTTTCATCGTGAACATAATTTTTTTTTTTAATGATAAATTTCGCGAGAGTAGTTATAATAATTCATTCTGCTTTTAATAGTTAGATGGAAATTGAATTACCTTTTTTTTTTTAACTTAGTTTATAGCAGAATATATATATATATATATATATATATATATATATATATATATATATATATATATATATATATATATATGTATATATATAGTATATATATATATATATATATATATATATATACTATATATATATATATATATATATATATATATATATATATATATATATATATATATATATATTCTGCTATAAACTACGTTAAAAAAAAAAAGGTAATTCAATTTCCATCTAACTATTAAAAGCAGAATGAATTATTATAACTACTCTCGCGAAATTTATCATTAAAAAAAAAATTATGTTCACGATGAAAAAAAATTACGGCAATTTAAAATACGCAAATAAATTTATTTAAACTATGTAAATATATTTATTGTATCCGGATTGAGTCATTAATATTCAAACATTGGTAGACATTAAAGCGGATGAATTCATTTTGAATTCAGTTCCAGAAAATGACCTGGAATTCGATTCCAATGAATTATTTGGAATCCTGTACAAGAGACAGATTGATGAAGAAATTTATTTCAATTGAATTATATTGAAATT
>NC_087208.1:48517888-48525388 GCF_015104395.2 Macrobrachium nipponense | reverse complement strand
TATGAGGATGATTGCAGAGATCTGCATCCAAAAATATGCAAAAACCTAAAAGAAGGAAAAGGATGTAAGTTCGACAAAAAATGTAAATATATGCACCCTGTAGCCATGAATCATAATCAAATAAATAATCAATCATATAATAAAATCCAAAATAAGAAAGAAACAATAAAGAGAGGAATAAAGAATATCAGGTAAAAGAAAAAAGCAAGCCATCAACGATATATGCAGAGATGTCAGCAAAAAATGTCAAAGCCTCAGCTCCAAGATACCACTCAAGAGATAATAACTGTATTTATTATGCAAGAGGATATTGCAGATACGGAGAAAATTGAAGATTCAGACACAAAATGAATAATTATGATGAAGGAAGATCAAATATTATGGAAAAGTTGGATTTTTTAATGTTAGAATTTCTGGAAATGAAAAAAAGAACAACATACAGAAAAGGAAAGAGACATGGAAAAATCCTTATTATTACCCATATTAAATGAAGGAGGAAAACACACCAAACCATCATAGTGATGAATGCGCAGGGTTTAGTTACGAGTAACTCAAAAAGAAAAATAGAGTACTTAGAAGAACTAACCCAAATTGAAAAGAAAATAGATATAATGAATATAAGTGAAACCTGGTATTCCCAAGAGACTGGGAATGATGATCAAATAAAAGGGTTCCAAACTTATAGATCAGATAGAAAAAATAGGAATCAAGGGGGAACCGCAATATATGGGAAAGACAAAAAACAAGGAAAAATATATGAGAAATATGGTAACTCAAAATGTGAACTAATAGCAGTAGAATTTGAATCTGAAAAATTAATGAACATAGTAATATATAGACCTCCTAATACTAAAGAGTTTGACTTAATAATAGAAAAATTGGATGATATATGTAGAAATCGCAAGGACTGAACTATTCTCCTATCCGGAGACTTCAACTTTCCTTTCGAAGACTGGAAAAAAAGAATAGGAGATTGTGCTTGTACTTATACATGTAAAAAAGAGAGTAATAGTAGTGCAGAAGATAAGAGGCAATTCGAAAAGCTATTAGATATGCTACTAGAATAAAAAATTCAACAAATAAATCACCTGCCAACAAGAAAGGAAAATACTTTAGACGTAGTATTTGTGAACAAGGTGAATTATGTTAAAGAAATAATAGTTTATAATGCGAGTATTTCAGACCATAATGTCATAGAATTAACAGTCCATTCCAAAGCAAGTGAAAACAGAGATAAGCAAGAAATGAAAAAGTGGGAAGGATATGGAAAATACAACTTCTACAGTAAAAATATAAAATGGTCAGAAATAAATGAAGAATTAAACAAAGATTGGGATAACATTTTCGTAAGTGATGACATAAGGGTAAATACGGAGATATTATATAAAAAATTAGAGAAAATAGTGGATAAATATATACCGAAGAAGAAAAGTAAATATCAGTCATGCATACCAAGAGACAGAAGGATCTTGTTCCAGAAAATGAGAAAGTGGAAAAAAGGTCTTGCAAAAGAAAAAAAATGCATGGAAAGTTATAGAACTAAAAAGTAAGATAGAAAATGCAGAACAAAAGATTATACAATCAAAAGAAGTTGAAAAACGGGACTTGGAAGAAAAAACCCTAATAAATATCAAGCAAAACCCCAAACTATTATACTCATACGCGAAAAAGATGAATAAAAGAAGAATAGAAAGAGGCCCTCTAAGAACTGGAGGGAGATTAACGAATGAAAAAAAGGAAATTTGCAACATATTGACAGAACGATATAAGAGAGAATTCACCCCTAGAATTGATAATGAAGATAATGATATCGAAGTAAGGGACGAAAATAGTGAATATTTAGCTGACATAGATATTAATGAAGCTGATATTGTGCAGGCTCTTAATGAAATTAAAAATGGAGCTGCTGAAGGGCCTGATGGATTTCCTGCTATTTTGTTAAAGAAAGTAATTAATTCTATCGCAAAGCCACTTGCAATATTATTAAGACAAAGTGTAGATACAGGCACGATTTATGAAGAGCACAAATTAGCATATATTACCCCTACATTCAAAAGTGGATCAAGACTAGAGGCAAGTAATTATAGGCCTGTGAGTCTAACATCACATATTATGAAAGTGTATGAAAGGGTAATGAAGAAAAATATTATGAAACATTTAATAAAAAAATAATCTGTTTAATAAAGGATAACATGGTTTCGTACCCGGAAAAAGTACACAAACCTAACTGTTAGTCCACCGTGAAAACATATACAAAAATATGTAAAGCGGAAATGAAACAGATGTGGTTTATCTAGCCTTTGCAAAAGCTTTTGACAAGGTAGACCATAATATATTAGCGAAGAAAATTAGAAAACATAATATAGTGGATAAAGTAGGAAGATGGTAAAAAGAATTTGTACACAACAGAAAACAGATAGTTATTGCAAACGATGAGAAATCGGATGAAGCTAAGGTAATTTCCCGGTGTGCCACAAGGTACGGTGTTAGCTGCATTACTGTTTGTTATTATGATTGAAGACATAGACAGTAATGTTAAGGACTCGGTAGTGAGTAGTTTCGCCGATGACACAAGAATAAGCAGAGAAATTACTTGTGATGAAGATAGGAACGCGCTACAAAGAGACCTTAACAAAGTATATGATTGGGCAGAGGTAAATAGGAGGGTATTTAACTCTGATAAATTTGAATCAATAAACTATGGAAACAGAGAAGGAAAGCTATATGCATATAGGGGACCTAATAATGAGACAATCACAAATAAGGAAGCAGTTAAAGACCTTGGTGTGATGATGAATAGGAACATGTTATGCAATGATCAAATAGCAATTCTATTGGCAAAATGTAGAGAAAAAATGGTAATGTTGTTACAGCATTTTAAAACAAGAAAAGCTGAACACATGATTATACTTTATAAAACATATGTTCGTAGCCCACTTGAATATTGCAATATGATATGGTATCCACACTATCAAAAGGATATTGCACAAATAGAGAGTGTACAAAGGTCCTTTACAGCTAGAATAGAAGAAGTTAAGGACCTTGACTACTAGGAAAGACTACAATCCTTAAAATTATATAGTCTAGAAAGGAGAAGAGAACGCTACATGATAATTCAGGCATGGAAACAGATAGAAGGAATAGCTGAAAACATCATGGAGCTAAAAATATCAGAAAGAGCAAGCAGAGGTAGATTAATAGTGCCCAAAACTATACCAGGAAAAATAAGGAAAGCACACAGGACATTAATCCACTACGCACCAGCATCGATAATGCAGCGTCTATTCAATGCGTTGCCAGCTCATTTGAGTAATATAACAGGAGTGAGCGTAGATGTGTTTAAGAATAAGCTCGACAAATATCTAAACTGCATCCCAGACCATCCAAGATTGGAAGATGCAAAATATACCGGAAGATGTACTAGCAACTCTCTGGTAGACATTAGAGGTGCCTCATACTGAGGGACTTGGGGCAACCCGAACAAGCTGTAAGGTCTGTAAGGTCTGTAAGGTAAGGTGTCACTCATCATAAATTCATGTGTGTATATATATATATATATATATATATATATATATATATATATATATATATATATATATATAGTCTCTCTCTCTCTCTCTCTCTCTCTCTCTCTCTCTCTCTCTCGTAGTGCCATTTTGCTTGGTGAGACGTACCCGCACACAGTCTGATTAATCAACAGATATCACGCATTTAACATACGTCTAAAAATTGAAAAATTTCTAGATGTGTTCGTGAACTATCGGTAATAAGATGAGTGTGAAAATAGTAGGATAGAGCATCTACTAAGTTAGTTTTTTAAGTGAAATATTGTAAATCAGATCAAGATGGCAGTAAGTTCCAACTGTGGAAAGAAATGGTGAAATCTTGCGAGTCTAGCAGATTCGTAATATGATGAGGTAGTAGGAAGGGAGCTGGCATTTCTCATCTATGAGATCAACAACAGCCCTAATCAAAAAGATATGAAAGCTTTCATAGACATATTAGAAGGATATGATCATTCAAACTGGAACAAATCACCAGAAAACATCTTGAAAATAATTGAAGAAGTTCCAAATAAAATCCAAGTGGTCAAGAGACTCTTAAAGAAAATTTACATCAATCAACATATTCCGACAAAGAAAATGAATAAGGTGAACATTGTGAATATCCTAATTGATGCAATAGGAAAAAGAATGCCAAAAGCATGCAAACTGTGTAAGGTGTGGTATAGCAGTTAATCCACAAAACCTGATCAGAAAATGTTCTGCATGCAACATTCCAATGCGTCCTCAATGTGCTGAAGTAATGCAAAATATGAGTAAGGATGCCAGAGTATTTTGCTCAACATGTCTATCATCGATAGACAATTTTATTAAATCAAGACTTAATGTGCAAAAAGTAGAGGATGAAGAAGAAGAGGAAGAGGAAGAAGAAGAAGAGTAAATCAGAAGAGAAGAAAACAAAACTGAAATGACAGAAAAAAATAAGGAATACAAAGAACAAGAAAAGAGTATGGATGCAGAGATACTCATTGATACTACATATGAGGCAATCAAGCAGCAGACATACGAAGAAATAAATTACGACATGACAACACAAAAGAATTCCCGAAGAGGCTCTATCCAGATCTGCACACTGATGGGAAAGAGGAAAAAATAGACAAGAAAGACAAAATCTGCACCCTTTTGAAAAGAGAGAATTGCAGATTCGGTGAAAGATGTTACTACAAATCCCAAGGTATGTCACAACTATGAAATCTATGGTAAATGTGCATACCTAGACGGCTATGAGGATAATTGCAGAGATCTACATCCATAAATATGCAAAAACCTAAATGAAGGAAAAGGATGTATGTTCGACAAAAAATGTAAATATATGCACCCTGTAGCTATGAATCAAAATAAATTAAATAATCAATTAAATAATAAAATCCAAAATAAGAAAGAAACAAGTAAAGAGATGAACAAAGAATATAAGTTGAAGGAAAAAAGCAAGCCATCACCGCTGTATGGAGTGTCATCAAAGAATTTCCCAGCATCAGCATCAAGATACAGCTCAAGAGATAAATACAGTATTTACAATGCAAGAGGATATTGCAGATACAGAGAAAATTGCAGATTCAGACATAAAATGAATAATTATGATGAAGGAAGATCAAATATTATGGAAAAGTTGGATTTTTTTATATCAGTTTTTCTGGAAATGAAGAAAAGAACAACATACCAGAACAGGAAAGAGACGTGGGAAAAAAATCCTTATTATTACCCATATTAAATGAAGGAGATAACACGCAAACCATCATAGTGATGAATGCGCAGGGTTTAGTTACGAGTAACTCAAAAAGAAAAATATAATACTTAGAGGAACCAATCCAAATTGAAAAGAAATATAGATATAATGAATATAAGTGAAACCTGGCATTCCCAAGAGGCTGGTAATGATGATCAAATAAAGGGGTTCCAAACTTATAGATCAGATAGAAAAAATAGGAATCAAGGGGGAACAGCGATATATGAGAAAGGCAAAAAACAAAGAAAAATATATATGAGAAATATAGTAACTCAGAGTGTGAACTAATAGCGGTAGAATTTGAATCTAAAAGATTAATGAACATAGTAATAAATACACCCCCTAATACTAAAGAGTTTGAAACAATAATAGAAAAATTGGATGATATATGTAGAAATCACAAGGACTGGACTATTCCTATCCGGAGACTTTAACTTTCCTTTCGTAGACTGGAAAAAACGAATAGGAGATTGTGGTTGTAGTTATACATATAAAAAAGAAAGTACTAGTAGTGCAGAAGATAAGAGGCAATTCGAAAAGCTATTAGATATGCTACTAGAATACAAAATTCAACAAATAAATCACCTGCCAACAAGAAGGGAAAATACTTTAGACGTAGTATTTGTGAACAAGGTGAATTATGTTAAAGAAATAATAGTTTATAATGTGAGTATTTCAGACCATAATGTCATAGAACTAACAGTCCATTCCAAAGCAAGTGAAAACAGAGAAAGTGGGAAGGATATGGAAAATACAACTTCTACAGTAAAAATATAAAATGGTCAGAAATAAATGAGGAATTAAACAAAGATTGGGATAACATTTTCGTAAGTGATGACATAAGGGTAAATACAGAGATATTATATAAAATACTAGAGAAAATAGTGGATAAATATATAACGAAGAAGAAAAGTAAACATCAGTCATGCATACCAAGAGACAGAAAATGAGAAAGTGGAAAAAATGTCTTCCAAAAGAAAAAAATCCATGGAAAGTGATCGAACTAAAAAGTAAGTTAGAAAATGCAGAACAAAAGATTATACAATCAAAAGAAAATTAAAAACGGGACTTGGAAGAAAACTATTATACTCCTATGCGAAAAAGATGAATAAAAGAAGAATAGGAATAGGCCCTCTAAGAATTGAAGGGAGATTAACGATTGAAAAAAAGGAAATTTGCAACATTTTGGCAGAACGATATAAGAGAGAATTCACCCCTAGAATTGATAATGAAGATAATGATATAGATGTAAGGGACGAAAATAGTGAATATTTAGCAGATATAGATATTAATGAAGCTGATATTGTGCAGGCTATTAATAAAATTAAAAATGGAGCTGCTGCAGGGCCTGATGGTGTCCCTGTTATTTTGTTAAAGAAAGTAGTTCATTCTATCGCAAAGCCCCTTGCAATATTATTAAGACAAAGTATAGATACTGGCAAGATTTCTGATGAGCACAAATTAGCATATATTACCCCTACATTCAAAAGTGGATCAAGACTAGAGGCAAGTAATAATAGGCCTGTGAGTCTAACATCACATATTATGAAAGTGTATGAAAGGGTAATGAAGAAAAATATTATGAAACATTTAATAAAAAATAATTTGTCTAATATAGGATGACATGGTTTCGTACCCGGAAAAAGTACAAAAACCCAACTGTTAGTCCACTGTGAGAACATACAAAAATATGAAAAGCGGAAATGATACAGATGTGGTTTATCTAGACTTTGCAAAAGCTTTTGACAAGGTAGATCATATTATATTAACGAAGAAAATTAGAAAACATAATATAGTGGATGAAGCTAAGGTAATATCCGGTGTGCCACAAGGTACGGTGTTAGCTGCATTAATGTTTGTTATTATGATTGAAGACATAGACAGTAATGTTAAGGACTCGGTAGTGAGTAGTTTTGCCGATGTCACAAGAATAAGTAGAGAAATTACTTGTGATGAAGATAGGAACGCGCTACAAAGAGACCTTAACAAAGTTTATGATTGGGCAGAGGTAAATAGGATGGTAGATATCTCTGATAAATTTGAATCAAGAAATTATTTGGGGACCTAATAATGAGACAATTACAAATAAGGAAGCAGTTAAAGACCTTTATGTGATGATGAATAGGAACATGTTATGCAATGACCAAATAGCAATTCTATTGGCAAAATATAAAGCAAAAATGGGAATGATAATTCAGGCATGGAAACAGA
>NC_087208.1:48510388-48515388 GCF_015104395.2 Macrobrachium nipponense | reverse complement strand
GATAACATGAACTGAGTAGAATAATAATTATATTAAGATTCCAGGAACAAAGATGAATTCCATTATTAGTGAAGTGTGTATGTGCGTAATTGGAATTATCTGTATGTGTGTATGTGTGTCTGCGTGTGTAAGATACATTTCCTAAGGACCCTCAGAAGTTCATTATTGATTACTAAATGATGTAGCACCCCAGATGGACGCTGGTTAATTATGGCGACCGGTGACGAAGTAATTAGTGTTATTCTGAGGGGAGGTCAGTAGTGGATATGACACCCAATGCCAAGTTTAACTGACATGTTATTTTAAAACCCTTTTTGAGGAGATTACGGTATTTACTTTGTTTAATTAAACGTTTTTATTTTCTGATTGTTAGATATGATGTTAGAGATTGTTGTATTTTACTAAATTGAAAATTTTATTTGCTAATTAAAACACGTTACGTAAATAGACAATAACGCTGTTGTATTCTGTTCCAATACTATTTCTCTCAACAGAGTCCAGAAACAAAAAATAGTAAATGATAAATTTGACGTTATTTTAGAGCTTATTGTTTCGTGATAAATTAGCCGTTTCATTTAATCAAAACAAGTTTCGTAAATAGACAATAACTCTAGTGTCTTGTTTCAATACCATTTATCGCAACAGAATCTAAAAATAATAAAATATCGTGATTTCTTTAATACATTTAACGCTTTTATGTGCCAGTTATTAAATGCTATTCCGGAAATTATTGTATTTTACTAAAGTATGCATTTTATTTATTTACTAATAAAAGTTACGTAAATATATAACTACTTGGTAAGCAGATTAAAAAAAATCGTGATTTCTTTAATAAATATAACGCCTTTTATGTGCCACTTATTAAATGTTATTTTGGAAATTGTCGTATTTTAATTAATTAATCATGGTATTTACTAATAATCAAAAGTTACTTAAATATTTCAACACCTGGTAAATTATAAAAAAAAACGAAGATTTAAAAAAAAATCGTGATTTCTTTAATAAATTTAAGGGTTATTATGTACAAATTATTAAATGCTGTTCTGGAAATTATTATATTTGAAAAAAAATCAAGCGTTGTATTTACTAATAATCAAAATTTACGCCAATATAGAACAGCCTGGTAACCAGAATCCAAAAAAGAATAAAATATCGGGATTTCTTTAATAAAATTAAGGGTTATTATGTACAAATTAAATGCTGTTCTGGAAATTATTGTATTTAAAAAAATATCAAGTGTTGTATTTACTAATAATCAAAAGTTACGAAAATATATAACAACCTGGTAACCAGAATCCAAAAAAGAATAAAATATCGGGATTTCTTTAACAAAATTAAGGGTTTTTATGTACCAATTATTAAATGATATTTGGGAAATTATCGTATTTTAATTAATTAAGCGTGGTATTTACTAATCATCAAAAGTTACGTAAATATATAAAGTCGTAGGTAAAGAAAGACCAATTTGGTGCGCTGTTCCAACAATATTTCCCTCAAGAAATAAAAAAATAAATAAAGTCTAGGCAACATTTCCTTACCATTGTGTGCAGAGCTCATTTCTACACCCTCGTCAAATATCGGACAACACAAGATACACATACTTACACGTACGAGTGACCCAAATAAAGCTGGCCATCTGTGGCGGGAGCACAAAGGATAGAGAGTGTTGGAACTCGACCTTTTTTAGGAGACTGGGTCGATGCCCAGTCTGAAGGGAGAGTTATATTCATTATTATAAATTCTTCTTCTTCTTCTTCTTCTTCTTCTTCTTCTTCTTCCCCACAACAATGACCAGGTATTCACGCCGGCTAGATTAAAACTTTTTATGCTTTTTTTAAATGTTTTAAAGGGTAGGTTTTGACTTTATATTAAAAAATTCATACGTATAGAATTGTATAAAAACAGATAGGTAGGTAGGTAGGTGGATATAGGCCTACATATTTTATATAATGATGAATTATTTATTTATATATTTATTTAATTGGTTTTAAAGCAGAGTGTGACTGTATATCAAACACATACACATATTATTTATAGAATTATGACGAGAAATAGGTGAACATAGGCCTATACATTTTATATGATTAACTTAGGGTTAGTCTTTGAGAACATCTGCCTTCTAATCTCTCTCACTTAAGTACAGTTTCGATGCGGTTGAGCTAAGCGATTTATATTGCACATAGTCAGCAGTTAACTACGGAGGGTCGCAACCGAGGTGGAGAAGGCATAGTAGGCCTATCAGCCTCATTCCGAACATCTTTCAGAGAACCGGAAGTCCAAATAGTTCTTGAGATAATTCCTTCTAGCCCGGAAACTATATATACGTGTGTGTGTGTATATATATACATATATATAAAGAGAGAGAGAGAGAGAGAGAGAGAGAGAGAGAGAGAGAGAATTAGCTTTCAGAATAATAGTTTAACAGGAGAGAGAGAGAGAGAGAGAGAGAGAGAGAGAGAGGGAGAGATTGATTTGTTAATTCTTACTGGCGTCGCAGAGAGAGAGAGAGAGAGAGAGAGAGAGAGAGAGAAACTAATTTTTCAGAATCATAGCTCGACAGCAAAGAGAGAGAGAGAGAGAGAGAGAGAGAGAGAGAGAGAGAGAGAGAGAGAGAGAGAGAGAATCATCTTTCAGAATCACAGTTCGACAGCAAAGAGAGAGAGAGAGAGAGAGAGAGAGAGAGAGAGAGAGAAATAAACAATAATTCTACTCAGGTTGAACATCTGACAATCCCCTTTGTATATTCCCGAGTGGTGTTCAACATCTGCAACTCTTAACAAAGAAGCAACGAGTTCGTTCACAAAGTGAATAACAAATCGGGAAACCGTCATGGTATTCTTTTCATAGCCGCTTATTGCTTGTTCAATATTGCTTTCATCTGAAAGCAATCGATCTCGTTCTCAAGGTGTATATGAGATCTCTTTCCACAACTGTCTCTTTATTTTTTTTATCTTTTCAAGATGGCGGAACGATATCCAGGAGAGAGAGAGAGAGAGAGAGAGAGAGAGAGAGAGAGAGAGAGAGAGAGAGAGGATGTTTGAATGGGCTGAATATTGCCTTTTCAATAGGTTTGATCTTCCGTGTTCCCTTGCGAAAGAAAGATGGTACTCGATCACTGATTTAGACCGGTGCTTTATTCTTGGAGTGGCAATTAGTTTGGTCTATTCACTTCTTTTTCAAACTGGGTTTTTGTGTCTTCCAGTGGAGAGAGAGAGAGAGAGAGAGAGAGAGAGAGAGAGAGAGAGATTATCATCTTTCAGAATCACAGCTCAACGGCATGAGAGAGAGAGAGAGAGAGAGAGAGAGAGAGAGAGAGAGAGAGTCGACTTTCAGAATCACAGCTCAACAACAAAGAGAGAGAGAGAGAGAGAGAGAGAGAGAGGGAGAAAGAGAGAGAGAGAGCACTGGATTCGAGCCCAATAATTCTACGTTTATTTTTAAGATCTCAGAAAATTTGTATTTTTATTTATTTATTTATTTGCTTGAGGTATAAACTGGAAACATGTTCCTCTTAATTAAAAGAAAAACATTTACAAATATGCATATATTGTATATATGTATACATATGTATATATTCATATATAAACAAAAATATGATTTAATATTGCTTTATATCCCAATATACTTTTACGACACGGAAGCACAAATATCTACGAGGGTTGTCGACTGTATAACTTAAAAAAAAGGAAAAAAAAAAGGGGGGGGGGAAACAGGGACACAGAAATACGCACCAATCAATCAATGTGGCCTAACCATATCGAGGGTTACGGAGGAGACTCTTGATCGTTCCATGAGGAGAACAGTAAAAGTGAAAAACTATTGCAGTGTTGCAAAGGTCGCCGGAATTGCTAGATGATAGGGGAGTTCCCACGTGTAGGGGGGTTAGTGCCGTCATTTACTGAAGGGTCGTAGCTGTTGTTCATTTTAGCTCATTTACCTTACCTCCATTCCAGTCTTCATTATTCATTTTTCTTTGCTGGCCAACTTCTCTGACTATTCTAAAATCCTAGAACTATCTCCTTCATTTTCTGGAGCTATCTTTATTAGCCTTTTACTTTACCCCCTATTTCAGCTGTCTTTATGCAGTTTTTTTTTTTTTTTTCTTTTTTTATTTTTATTTATTTATTTTTTTTTTTTTTTGCTGTCCACCCTCGCTGACAGCTACTACTTTAGACTCTCATACTACGTAACACCTCAGTTTTCTGGCTCCCTGTCTTGCTGTCCAACCGCACCAACTCCCTCTTTTCAACGTCTAAAGTTTCTGATTGGCTAGAAGCCTAAATTTTCCTAAAATTAAAATCAAATACTATTATGGTTCCTTGGTAAACCTTTTTGGATAGCTTATTGAAATAAGCGTTTCATATAGATTGGATATGTGGATGGCATACTTACAGTCTGGATTCCTGTTGAAGTGGATACGAGTCCCTTCATCCTGATATTGAATGAAACTCTTACAAAGCAACGAATTCAAAATCAGAAACTGATAACAATAACAAAAGAGCTCTTCCGGATTTCCTGGTATTTCGAGAAAACACAAGACACAATTCATGAGAGTATTGTGACCAAAACTATTTCCATTTATTTCTCCCTTCATTTTTCTGTCGTGATGATATTACTGTATAAGAGTGAATTACCAACAGATTTTTTTTTTAAATGTTACCAAGGGATTTGAGTGTATTATTGGCTCTAAGGATCATAGCAGATTGGAATAGCAGTGTGTTATAAGTCTTAAGAGATACAATGCGAATAGAATTCAAAAATAATTTCTCAATTGTAAACGATTATATTAGCGAAACGCAAAGAGATGGGAAAACCACCATTAGTTACGCAAATACATCGGTTTAGACGTCATTGAACCTTGAAGGAAAAATATAAATAAAATAACACTTATTGTCGCAAACATCTTGTAACTTTGGTTAAAATAAATATTGAGATAAAATATTAACATCAATATCTGTACACTTAGCACATCAATATTGCACCATTTTGCAATGTTGGTT
>NC_087208.1:48501616-48509888 GCF_015104395.2 Macrobrachium nipponense | reverse complement strand
CATAGATAATATAACTGGGAGACTCTCTCTCTCTCTCTCTCTCTCTCTCTCTCTCTCTCTCTCTCTCTCTCTGAGAGAAAGTGCAAGTCGGGGCAGATGAAGTTCTGACTCTCCCGAAGTGAAGAGACGCTCCAACTGAAATGGGTTTCTTGCCAAGAGAAAAATGACCTCAGGTCATGTCAACAATGTTGTATATATAGGCATTTTTCAGCACGGGCTCTTGACTCGAAAGTCAGAGTTTCATAGTTTCTGTAAAGCAAACTATTTTTACGATTTTTTTGTGTATGTTATCAAAAAATTAGTATAAACTCCTTTATTCACAGGTCAGATATGTTTTTTTTTTTTATCATTGGCTTCCATGTGAAAAAAATCATTGTTTTACGTAGACAAATATAATTCCCAAATGAAATTATTACATAAATATATTTACATAGAATGTATCTTTCATTAAGTAGATTTTTAACAGAATTAAGTCTGTGCATTTGCCATTATGATTAGTAGTATAACGGCATATTCAATGAAATAATGAAATATAGTCTCATTATTAAGAGTCATATATAAATATACTATTTCATTTACAGATGTTTTCCTTGCTTACTGTAAAAACCTTTGAAGAATATTATTTATTAAGTATATTCATGAATATTTCAATTGTATATTTCAATGAAGATCAGTAATATTATGAAATCACAAACTATACTAATTTACATTTAAATATTCTGCTTCTGACAACATATATTAATCAGAGATTGGTTATGAAGACTTATACTCCTACAACCTAGATTCTGGTTATAAAACCTTACTCTTACAACCCAGCGAAGCAACACGTGACCAACAACATTTGGGGAACGACAACAGCGGAACAACTTGTTGGCGAGAAGAAACACGAAATTCCAAGTTGTTGTCGTTCCCAATCCAAGCAGCTACGCAACCTTCCACTGTGGTAAGGAATAGTTCAAAGAGATTACCCAGAATTCGGGAACGTTCCCGATTCTGCGTTTTATGTTTCAAGTATTCCGGCGCTTTTGAGTGGGGGAGAGGAGGGGTAGGGGGTAGGGTGGGAGCGGCGCCCCCTGGCTGTGGTGGAGACCGTCGGTTTCTTATACAGGTTAAGAAGGAGAAGAAGAAATAAATAAAAGGTATTCGTATCGTGAAGGACTGAACATTCTCTAAACAATAGCAGGTACTTAACAATAAAACTTTTTTTTTTTTTTTGCTCTAGGTGAACCTTTGTCCTTTCGTGTGTTCGTTTTTGTTCACCTTGACCTGTTTTTCTTCTTTTTTAACTAAATTACTTCACTTCTCTTTTTCAGTTGAGGGATTTGTGTGAGTGACAATTCAGCCGACAAAATTTTTTTTTTTCTAGTTTTTGGGGATGTGTGAAGTTGCATCTAATTTTTATCAGTTTTTACCTTTATTTCAAGTAAATTGTTTCACTTCCCTTTTTCAGCTAAGCCGACCCAGAGTATTTCTTTTTTTTTTCTTTTTTTTTTAAGTTGGCGCCAAAAAACAAAAGTACGTTTCTTGTTGTTTCGATTTTGAACATCGTGTTTGCTGACACAACAACATCGACTGGCGTTGCAATATTTGGAGGAAGAGGAGTATTCAAAAGAAAAAAAAGTTTCTTTTTTTTTTTTTAGTGAATAATATTCGCATGTCTTTCTCTCCGTTTATTTTATGTGTTTGTGAATATTCCTTAATTCTGGTCATTTGATTTCGTTTCAAAATATGTAAAATATATAATTTAAATTAGGATGTAAGTCTCACATATATATATATATATATATATATATATATATATATATATATATATATATATATATATATATATATATATGTATATATATGCTTTTTTTATTTTTATTAATTTTTTTTTTCTAGTGAATAAAATTCGCATGTCTTTCCATGCGTTTATTTTAGGACTTTGTGAATATTCGTTTATTCTGGTCATTTGATTTGGTTTCGGAAGATGCAAAATATATTTGAATTAGAATGTAAGACTCATTTACATACGTCGTATTAAGTACTTCATATAATGAGTAGAGTGTGTATGTATGTAGTATGTATGTATGTATGTATGTAGTATGTATGTATGTATGGTATGTTATATATGTATATATATATATATATATATATATATAGATATATGATAATATATAATCAGTATATATATTATATATATCATATATATATATATAGACTATAGAGATAGATATATATATATATATATATATATATATATATATATATACATATATATATAAATGACTTACATCCTAATTTGCGAATTTTATTCACTCCAAACAAAAATGAATAAATAAATAAAATTAAAAAAAGCTTTCTTTTGAAACCTCCTCTACCTCCAAATATTGCAACGCCAGTCGATGTTGTTGTGTCAACTTAGAAAATAAATAAAACAAAGAATAATCTGGTTCGGCTAAATTGTCGCGCATATGACAAATCTTTCAGCTTGAAAAGGGAAGTGAAACGATCTACTTGAAATAAAGGTAAAAACTGATAAAAATTGGATGCAACTTCACAAAAAAAAAGTCCCCCCAAAAAACTAGAAAAAAAAAATTGTCACGCACACAAATCCCTCAGCTGAAAAAGAGAAGTGAAATAATTTACTTTAAGAAAAAATGAAAAATAAAAAATCAGGTCAAGGTGAACAAAAACGAAAACACGAAAGGACAAAGGTCCAACTACAGCAAGAGAAGTTTTATTGTTAAGTTACCTGCTTTTGTTTAGGGAATGTTCAGGCCTTCCACGATACGATTACCTTTTATTTATTTCTTCTTCTTCTTCTTTTTCTTCTTCTTCTTCTTCTTCTTTCTTCTTCTTAACCTGCATAAGAAACCGACGGTCGCCACCACCGACAAGCCAGAATATAATTCAATTATGAATTATATTCTTCAATATTTTTTTTACAGTAATGAAGAAAAACATCTGTGAGTGAAATAGTATTTTATATATGACACTTAATATCCGACTATATTTATTATTTTATTTAACAAGTCGTTATACTACTAATCATAATGGTAAATGCGCAGAGCTTAAGTTTTGTTTTAAAAAAAGTACATAATAAAGGGTACGTTCGATATAAATATATTTATGAATCATTTCTTTCTGGGAATTATATTTGTCTACGTAAAAAAAATTAAAGTTTTTCGACCTCAAAACCAGTGATAGAAAAAAATAGCTGTCCTGTGAATAAAGGACTACACTATCATTTTTATATAATAGTACAAAAAATAGTAAAAATAGTTTGCTTTACAGAAACTATGAAGCACTGACTTTCGAGTCAAGAGCCCGTGCTGAAAAATGCCTATATATACACTATTGTTGACATGACCTGAGGTCATTTTTCTCTTGGCAAAAAACCCATTTCAGTTGGAGCTCCTCTTCACTTCGGGAACTTTCTCTCTCTCTCATTTTTTGACATTTTAATAATTCATAAATAGCTTGGCATGAAAGACAAGGCAAGGTCCATTGGCATATTGATTTTACTTATTTTTTTTTAAAGATTAATTTTGTTAATCGTCAGATTAACTTTCATAAATACTTTCTTTCATCTTCGGCTGATCAAGAAACAAACAAAAACAAACAAATAAAAAACATTTTCATCATAAAATAACAAAAGGTATCTTTATGCAAACTTAAATTTTATCCACTTTTCAGCTCATTCGTCCGACCTCAGACCTTAAAAAGTACTGAGGCTAGAGGGCTGCAAATTGGAATGATGGTCATCCACCCTCTAATCACCAAACATACTAAAATTCAACCCTCTAGCCACAGTAGTTTTTATTCTATTCAAGGTTCCCGCACCCTCCCGCTACCGCATCTGGGAAGCAACTGAAACGCTACCAGTGGTCGTAGCATTATACGCTGTACAGGAAACTTGATTGCGCAGGAGAAACTTCGACGCATTATTTACTTGATTATCTTATGGCAACTTCCAAAATAACTTGTTTCTGAGTCGGGAGTTTTTTTTTTGCAGAATAAACTACACACAGAAACTTCACCCAACTTCTTAGGACGAAACGTCACAATTAAAACTTTAAGTGATGACAGTCCAGAAATTGTATCGATTAACCTTTGTTTGGAGAAATGAATTTAAAGTTTTTTAAACTAATGTTTTATTGTTTAAGCCTTAAATGGCAAAATAATGAAAAGAAGTGGCAATTCTAAAAACAAATAATACTTAGGATAGTACATCGAGTAGACAGAGAGAGAGAGAGAGAGAGAGAGAGAGAGAGAGAGAGACTTAACATACCTATATACTGTGTCAAGACAGAGAAACATAACATACATACTGTGTCAAGTGACACATACATACATACATACATGCTGTGTCAAGACACACAAACGTGCCCATATACTATGTCGATATACATACAAACATACATACATACATACATACTGCGATCATACGCTTACGAAGATACCTACATTCTGTATTAAGAACATACCTACATACTGTTAAGATACATAGAAAACATACCTATATACTGTGTCAAGTGACATGCTATGTCAAGACACACAAACATACCCACATACTGCGAGATACATACAAACATACAGACATACATACTGCGATCATACGAGTACGAACATACCTACATACTGTGTTAAGATACGTAGAAACATACCTATATACTGTGTCAAGTGACACATACATACATGCTGTGCAAGACACACAAACGCACCCACATACTGCAGTCGAGATGCATACAAACTGTGATCAGAGGCACACAAACATACCTATACATACTGTGTTTAAGATACATAGAGACATACCAACAAATACACGCACACACGCACGAAAAAAATGCAAAAAAAAAAAAGAAAAATAAATAATAAATAAAAAACGAACACCCTCATTACTGATGGACTCTCGAACTCACCCCAAAACTTACGTCCCATATTGCAATCGCATTGCATTGCGTTGCGTTGCAGACCTTTTATCAATGAGTCGTCCAGGAGAGCGAATACGAAGAAAAATAACGAGTCCCGATGAGACGGTGGAAGAGAGAGAGAGAGAGAGAGAGAGAGAGAGAGTAGAGAGAGAGAGAGAGAGAAGGGAAAAAACCCTCCCTTCCTGACTGCACGGAAAAATAAAAACCTGAAATAAAAGTGTTGAAAGCTTTCAGAGAGAGAGAGAGAGAGAGAGAGAGAGAGAGAGAGAGAGAGAGAGAGAGTAGGGATGCTTTTTGAATTTTGTGATAGAGAGAGAGAGAGAGAGACGTAATTCCTGTCTTACATAGAATGATTCTATTTGAATATCAAGACAGGACTGTATCAACTCTATACGTTTATTGTTAAAATTCGTACATTATTAATTTATGTGCTTTTCTCTTTTTCTCTCCTCTCTCCTCTCTCTCTCGATCTCTCTCTCTCCACCATCTCTCTCTCACTCCTATATATATAAATATATATATATATATATACTATATATATATATATATAATATATATACATATATATAACGTCACTGTCCGTTCTGATTTCGTTCCCGTCCACTGGACGGTGGTTCAATCCCATAAGGGGACGAAATTATTATCAACTAAAAATTCCACTTCAGTACATATATGAAAATATATCAATTCCGAGGTAGAGGCGAATTAGATATTAATGGACATTGTAGCTCGAATGATTTATATGAATCACGGTGATGTGATAATTATTCTAATATATTATATATATATATAGTATATATATATATATATTATATATATATATATATATATACGTATGTATACGTATGTATATACGTAACTTTTGATTATTAGTAAATACAACGCCGAATTTGTCTAAAAATACAATAATTTCCAGAAGAGCATTTAATAATTGGTAGATAATAACCCTTAAATTTATTAAAGAAATCTCGATGTTTTCTCGTTTATGAATTCTGTTTACCAGGTTGTTATATATTTTACGTAACTTTTTGATATATTTTTTTAGTGAATAAAATGCGTAATTTATTAAAATACGATAATTTCCCAAATAATTTAATAATTGGTACACAAAAAGCGTAAATTTATTAAAGAAATCACGATATTTTATTTTTTTTAATCTGTTTACCAAGTATTTATATATTTACGTTACTTTTGATTATTAGTAAATAAATAAAATGCATACTTTAGTAAAATACAATAATTTCCGGAATAGCATTTAATAACTGGCACATAAAAGCGTTAAATGTATTAAAGAAATCACAATATTTTATTATTTTTAGATTCTGTTGCGATAAATGGTATTGAAACAAGAGACTAGAGTTATGTCAATTTACGTAACTTGTTTTGATTAAATGAAACGGCTAATTTATCACGAAACAATAACCTCTAAAATAATATTTATTAATGAGTAAACAAAAACGTCAAATTTATTATTTACTATTTTTTGTTTCTGGATTCTGTTGAGAGAAATAGTATTGGAACATAATACAACAGCGTTATTGTCTATTTACGTAACGTGTTTTAATTAGCAAATACAATTTTCAATTTAGTAAAATACAACAATCTCTACATCAGCTCTAACAATTAGTAGATAAAAACGTTTAATTTAATTTAACAAAGTAATTACAGTAATCTCCTCAAAAAGGTTTTTAAAATAACATGTCAGTTAAACTTGCAGTGAGTATCATATCCACTGACCTCACTCAGAATAACGCTAATTACTTACGTCACCAGTCACCATATAACCAGCGTCCAATCCGCGGTGCTACATCATTTAGTAATCAATAATGAACTTCTGAGGGTCCTTAGGAAATGTATCTTACACACACAGACACACATACACACATACAAAGACTTCCAATTACACACATACACACTTCACAAATAATGGAATTCCTCTTTGTTTCTGAAATCATAATATAATTATTATTCCACTTAGTTCATGTTATCTCAGTATCTAAATAATGAAAAAATCTATATATATATATATATATATATAATATATATATATATATATATATATATATATAAAGTACAAAAGACAAGTAACTGTTTGTGTCTTTTAAAAAGTACAATAGACGATTGCGTTTTGTGTCTTTTATAAAGTACAAGGTAAAAGTATTATATGTCTTTTATAAAGCGAAAGAGACTAATACCTTGTGACCTTTATACAGTACAAAAGACGAGTACTTTGTGTATTTTATAAAGCACAAGAGACGAGTATTTTGTATCTTTCAAAAAAATAAAAAAATAAAAAAACAAAATCACAACCAATAAACAACGATCGCTTGTATTCGAACTGACTCATTTACAAACAATGGGAGCTGGGAATAAATGAGCGTAATTAAAGGTGTAATTAAGGGTAATTGTTTATAAATACGATTTGCAGCGCTCCGCTGCTCGTAGGTTCCCAGTTTGAATTGTTTAGTGGTGGGGGGGGGGGGGGGGGGGGGGGGGCATAATTCTAGCCCGGTCGGTCGTAAGGTTACGTGAGATGGGTATTTTCTACCGATTCTCCAATGTATTAGGCAATCGGTAGTATTCGGAATCTTCATGTATGTTACCTAATACAATATACATACATACATTCATATATGTATGTATATTTGTATGTGCGTGTACATATAGTGATTACACGAACGCACGAAGACGTACACAGTTTTTCCGATCTAAAAATCCAACTTTCTGACCTAACTTTCTGATTTCTCAACTTTTTTTTTTATACAGTCCGTAATCTCCTAATGTAATAATCCTTTGTGAGTGTCAGGACTAAGATCACAAGGAGATATATATATATATATATATATATATATATATATATATATATATATATATTATATATATATATACATACATATATATATATTCTGCTATAAACTAAGTTAAAAAAGAGGTAATTCAATTTCCACCTAACTATTAAAAGCAGAATGAATTATTATAACTCTACTCCGCGAAATTTATTATCTAAAAAAAAGTAATGTTCACTGAAAAAAAATTACGGCAATTTAAAATACGCAAATAAATTTATTTAAACTATGTAAATATATTTATTGTATCCGGATTGAGTCATTAATATTCAAACATTGGTAGAAATTAAAGCGGATGAATTCATTTTGAATTCATTTCCAGAAAATGACCTGGAATTCAATTCCAATGAATTATTTGGAATCCTGTACAAGAGACAGATTGATGATGAAATTAATTTCAATTGAATTATATTGAAATTCAATGCAAGAGAATTATATTGAAATTCAATACAAGAGAATTATATTGAATTCAATTCAATAAAATTCTATCGATTTCAACTCAATAAAGTT
>NC_087208.1:48491616-48494116 GCF_015104395.2 Macrobrachium nipponense | reverse complement strand
TAAAAAGTAAATAGAAAATGCAAAACAAAAGAGTGATACAATCAAAAGAAAAAGGAAAATGGGAATTGGAAGAAAAAAAAAACCTAGTAAATATCAAGCAAAACCCAAACTATTGTACTCGTAGGCGAAAAAAGATGAATAAAAGAAGAATAGAAATAGACCCTCTAAGAATTGAAGGGAGAATGAATGAAAAAAGGAAATATGCAAACATATTGGCAGAACGATATAAGAGAGAATTCACCCCTAGAATTGATAATGAAGATAATGATATAGAAGTAAGGGATGAAAATAGTGAATATCTAGCAGACATAGATATTAATGAAGCTGATATTGCAAAGGCTATTAATGAAATTAAAAATGGAACTGCAGCAGGGCCTGGTGGTGTCCCTGCTATTTTGTTAAAGAAAGTAGTTCATTCTATCGCAAAACCACTTGCAATATTATTAAGACAAAGTGTAGATACAGGCAAGATTTATGATGAGCACAAATTAGCATATATTACCCCTACTTTCAAAAGTGGATCAAGACTAGAGGCAAGTAATTGGTTTTAGGCGTGACGCTAACATCACATATTATGAAAGTTTATGAAAAGGGTAATGAAGAAAAATTATGAAACATTTATAAAAATAATTTGTTATATAGGACAACATGGTTTTGTACCCGGAAAAAGTACACAAACCCAACTGTTAGTACACCGTGAGAACATATACAAAAATATGAAAAGCGGAAATGAAACAGATGTGGTTTATCTAGACTTTGCAAAAGCTTTTGACAAGGTAGATCATAATATATTAGTGAAGAAAATTAGCAAACATAATATAGTGGATAAAGTAGGAAGTTGGTTAAAAGAATTTTTACACACAGAAAACAGATAGTTATTGCAAACAATGAGAAATCGGATGAAGCTAAGGTAATATCCGGTGTGCCACAAGGTACGGTGTTAGCTGCATTACTGTTTGTTATTATGATTCCAGACATAGACAGTAATGTTGAGGACTTGGTAATGAGTAATTTCGCCGATGACACAAGAATAAGTAAAGAAATTACTTGTGAAGAAGATAGGAACGCGCTTCAAAGAGACCTTAACAGAGTATATGATTGGGCAGAGGTAAATAGGATGGTATTTAACTCTGATAAATTTTAATTAATAAATGATGGAGACAGAGAAGGAAAGCTATATGCATATAGGGGACCTAATAATGAGACAATCACAAATAAGGAAGCAGTTAAAACCTTGGTGTGATGATGAATAGGAACATGTTTTTGCAATGATCAAATTGCAATTTTATTGGCAAAATGTAAAGCAAAAATGGGAATGTTGTTACGGCACTCAAAACAAAAAAAGCTGAACACATGATTATGCCCTTTTTTACTAAAGCATATGTTCGTTGTCCACGTGAATATTGCAATGTGATATGGTACCCACACTATCAAAAGAATATTGCATAAATAGAAAGTGTACAAAGGTCCTTTACAGCTAGAATAGAAGAAGTTAAGGACCTTGACTGCTGATAAAGACTACCAATCATTTAAAAAAATTATATAGTCTAGAAAGGAGAAGAGAACGCTTCATGATAATGTTTCAATGGCATGGAAACAGATAGGAAGGGAAATAGCTGAAAAACATCATGGAGCTAAAAATATCAAAAGAGAAAGTAGAGGTAGATTAATAGTGCCCAAAACTATACCAGGAAAAAATAAGGAAAGCACACAGGACATTAATCCACTACGCACCAGCATCGACGAGGCAGAGGTCTATTCAATGCGTTGCAGCTCATCTGAGGAAATATATCAGGAGTGAGCGTAGATGTGTTTTAAGAATAAGCTCGACAAATATCTAAGCTGCATCCAGACCATCCAAGATTTGGAAGATGCAAAATATACTGGAAGATGTACTAGCAACTATCTGGTAGACATTAGAGGTGCCTCACACTGAGGGACCTGGGGCAACCCGAACAAGATGTAAGGTCTGTAAGGTATGGTCTCGTTATAAAATCCTTTGTATATGTTTCATAGTCTCTCTCTCTCTATTAGAAAGGTGCGATAATTTAATGATTAAATTTTTAGCAGAAATTCCTATTCTCTGGGACTTCTGCTATTGGAATTTCTGCTAAGAATTTAATAATTGAATTATCTCGCCTTTCTAATAGAGAGAAAGAGAGAGAGAGAGAACTTCACAAAAAAAAAATCTCATCAGACATCGAAAAAAATTGGAAACCCTGGAATCACCATTTTTACGATTTTATGGTATATGGTTTTTTTTTTTTTTTTTTTTTTTTTTTTGTTTTTTTTTTTTTTTTTTTGAGAGAGGAGAGAGAGAGAGAGAGAGAGAGAGACTTCACGTCCCATCAGACATAGGAATAAAAATTGAACCCAGGGATCCATTTTTCGCTTTATACTGTATATTTTTTTTATTCCATTTTTTTTTCTAGAGAGAGAGAGGGGGTTTATCAAAGCTCTGGAACCGAATCTTCCTCTTGGTTGACGAATTGTCCACCAG
>NC_087208.1:48489072-48491116 GCF_015104395.2 Macrobrachium nipponense | reverse complement strand
CGAGAGATGAGTTCTTTGTTTTTTATAAAGTAAAAGAGACAAATACTCGGTGTACTCCATAAAGTACGAAAGGCATTTACGTTTCGTCTTATAAAGTTCAAGAGACTAGTACTGTTTGTGTCTTTTATAAAGCATAAGAGATTTACGTTTCGTGTCTTTTATAAAGGAAAAGATTCAAGTATTATACGTCTTTATAAAGCGATAGAGACTAAATAGCTTGTGACCTTTATAAAGTACAAAAGACGAGTACTTTGTGTATTTTATAAAGCACAAGAGACGAATGCTATGTGTCTTTTATTTTAAAAAAAACAGAGACGAGTACTCTATCTTTGAAAAAAATAAATAAAAGAAAACAAAAATCACAACCAATAAACAACCGATCGCTTGTATTCGATCAGACTCAGTTACAAACAATGGGAGCTGGGAATAAACTATCTCTGTTAATGAGCGTAATTAAAGGTGTAATTAAGTGTAATTGTTTATAAATACCATTTGCAGCGCTCCGCTGCTCGTGAGTTCACAGTTTGAATGGTGAGGGGGGGGGGGGGGGGGGGGGGGGGGTGGGGGGGGGGGGGGGGGGGGGGGGGGGGGGGGGGCATAATTCTAGCCCGGTCGGTCGTAAGGTTACGTGTGATGGGTGTTTTTCTACAGATTCTTTAATGTATTTGGCGATCAGTAGTGTACTCGGACTCTCGTGTATGTTACATAATACAATATACATACATACATTCATATATGTATGTATATATGTATGTGCGTGTACATATCGTGATTACACAAACGCACGAAGACGTACACAGTTTTTTCGATCTAAAAATCCTAACTTTCTGATTTACTCAACTTTTTTTCTTTATACTGTCCGTAATCTCCTAATGTAATAATCCTTTGTGAGTATCAGGACCTAAGATCACAAAGATTATATATAATATATATATATATATATATATATATAATATATATATATATATATATATATATAATATATATAGTATATATATGTGTATGTATATATATATCTATATATATATATATATATATATATATACACACATGACATACATACACATATATTCTGCTATAAACTAAGTTAAAAAAAAAGGTAATTCAATTTCCTCCTAACTATTAAAAGCAGAATGAATTATTATTACTCTACTCTCGCGAAATTTACTATTAAAAAAAAAATTATTTTCACGATGAAAAAAAAAAATTACGGCAATTTAAAATACGCAAATAAATTTATTTAAACTATGTAAATATATTTATTGTATCCGGATTGAGTCATTAATATTCAAACATTGGTAGAAATTAAAGCGGATGAATTCATTTTGAATTCAATTCCAGAAAATGACCTGGAATTCAATTCCAATGAATTATTTCGAACCCAGAACAAGAGACAAATTGATGAAATTCCTTTCAATTGAATTATATTGAAATTCAATACAAGTGAATTATATTGAATTCAATTCAATAAAAAGCCGAACTCAATACAAAAGAATTATACTGAATTTAATTCGAAAAAAATTATATTGAATTTAATTCAATAAAATCATATTGAATTGAATACGATGGAATGATATTGAATTCAATTCGAGAAAATATTGAATTCACTACAAGAAAATTATGTTGAATTCAATGAAATGCTGAACTCAATACGAGAGAATTATATTGAATTCAGCTCGAAGCAAAATTATATTGAATTCAATGCAATAAAATTATATTGAATTCAGTGCAATAAAATGAAATTATATTGAATTCAATGCAATAAAATTATATTAAATTCAGTTCAATAAAATAAAATTATATTTAATTCTATGTAATAAAATTATATTGAATTTAATTCAATAAAATTATATTGAATTCAATGCAATAAAATTATATTGAATTTAATTCAATAAAATTATATTGAATTCAATGCAAAAAAATTATATTGAATTGAGGGCATCAGAATGATGCTGAATTGAACACAAAGGAATAATTTACATATGTATGTATGTATGTATGTATGTATGTATGTGTAGTTGTAGTAGTATATTGTATTACGTAC
>NC_087208.1:48479072-48484072 GCF_015104395.2 Macrobrachium nipponense | reverse complement strand
CGATGCTAGGGGATATTGCAGATACGGGGAAAATTGCAGATTCAGACACAAAAGGAATAATTATGATGAAGGAAGATCAAATATTATGGAAAAGTTGGTTTTTTTAATGTCATAATTTCTGGAAATGAAGAAAAGAACAACATACCAGAACAGGAAAGAGACTTGGGAAAATCCTTATTATTACCCATATTAAATGGAGTAGATAACACGCAAACCATCATAGTGATGAATGCGCAGGGTTTAGTTACGAGTAACTCAAAAAGAAAAATAAAGTACTTAGAAGAACTAACCCAAATTGAAAAAACGAAAATAGATATAAGGAAGGTTATAAGTGAAACCTGGTATTCCCAAGAGACTGGTAATGATGATCAAATAAAAGGGTTCCAAACTTATAGATTTGATAGAAGAAATAGGAATCAAGAGGGAACCGCGATATATGGGAAAGACACAATACAAGGAAAAATATATGAGAAATATAGTAACTCAGAATGTGAACTAATAGCAGTAAAATTTCAATCTGAAAAATTGATGAACATAGTAATATATAGACCCCCTAATACTAAAGAGTTTGACACAATAATAGAAAAATTGGATGATATATGTAGAAATCACAAGGACTGGACTATTCTCCTATCCGGAGACTTTAACTTTCCTTTCGTAGACTGGAAAGAACGAATAGGAGATTGTGATTGTAGTTATACATATAAAAAAAGAGAGTAATAGTAGTGCAGAAGATATGAGGGAATTCGAAAAGCTATTAGATATGCTACTAGAATACAACATTCAATAAATAAATCACCTGCCAACAAGAAAGGAAAATACTCTAGACCTAGTATTTGTGAATGAGGTGAATTATGTTAAAGAAATAATAATGCGAGTATTTCAGACCATAATGTCATAGAATTAACATTCCATTCCAAAGCAAGTGAAAACAGCGAGCAAGAAATGAAAAAGTGGAAAGGATATGGAAAATACAACTTCTACAGTAAAAGTAAAAATAAAAAAATGGTCAGAAATAAATGAAGAATTAAACAAAGATTTGGGATAACATTTTCGTAAGTGATGATATAAAGGTAAATACGGAGATATTATATAAAATATTAGAGAAAATAGTGGACAAATATATACCGAAGAAGAAAAGTAAACATCAGTCATGCATACCAAGAGACAGAAGGACCTTGTTCCAGAAAACCAGAACGTGGAAAAAAGGTCTTGCAAAAGAAATGTAGCATGGCAAAGGGATCTAACTAAAAAGTAAGATAGAAAATGCAGAAACAAAAGATTATACAATTCAAAAGGAAATGAAAAACGGGACTTGGAAGAAAAAACCCTAGTAAATATCAAGCAAAGCCCCAAACTATTGTACTCGTATGCGAAAAAGATGAATAATAAGAAGAATAGAAATAGGCCCTCTAAGAATTGAAGGGAGATTAACGAATGAGAAAAAGGAAATATGCAACATATTGGCAGAACGATATAAAAGAGAATTCACCCCTAGAATTGATAATGAAGATAATTATATAGAAGTAAGGGATAAAAATAGTGAATATTTAGCAGACATAGATATTAATGAAGCTGATATTGTGCAGGCTATTAATGAAATTAAAAATGGAGCTGCAGCAGGGCCTGATGATGTCCCAGCTATTTTGTTAAAGAAAGTAGTTCATTCTATCGCAAAGTCACTTGCAATATTATTAAGACAAAGTGTAGATACAGGCAAGATTTATGATGAGCACAAATTAGCATATATTGATTACCCCTACTTTCAAAAGTAGATCAAGACTAGAGGCAAGTAATTACAGGCCTGTCAGTCTAACATCACATATTAAGAAAGTGTATGAAAGGGTAATGAAGAAAAATATGAAAAATTTAATAAAAAATAATTTGTTCAATATAGGACAACATGGTTTTGTACCCGGAAAAAGTACACAAACCCAACTGTTAGTCCACCGTGAGAACATATACAAAAATATAAAAAGCGGAAATAAAACAGATGTGGTTTATGTAGACTTTGCAAAAGCTTTTGACAAGGTATATCATAATATATTAGCGAAGAAAATTAGAAAACATAATATAGTGGATAAAGTAGGAAGATGGTTAAAAGAATTTTTACACAACAGATAACAGATAGTTATTGCCTACAATGAGAAATCGGATGAAGCTAAGGTAATATCCGGTGTGCCACAAGGTATGGTGTCAGCTGCATTACTGTTTGTTATTATGATTGCAAACATAGACAGTAATGTTAAGTACTCGGTAGTGAGTAGTTTCGCCGATGACACAAGAATAAGTAAAGAAATTACTTGTGATGAAGATAGGAACGCGCTTCAAAGAGACCTTAACAGAGTATATGATTGGGCAGAGGTAAATAGGATGGTATTTAACTCTGATAAATTTGAATCAATAAATTATGGAGACAGAGAAGGAAAGCTATATGCATATAGGGGACCTAATAATGAGACGATCACAAATAAGGAAGCAGTTAAAGACCTTGGTGTGATGTTGAATAGGAACATGTTATGCAATGATCAAATAGCTATTCTATTGGCAAAATGTAAAGCAAAAATGGGAATGTTGTTACGGCACTTCAAAACAAGAAAAGCTGAACACATGATTATGCTTTATAAAACCTATGTTCGTAGTCCACTAGAATATTGCAATATGATATGGTACCCACACTATCAAAAGGATATTTCACAAATAGAAAGTATACAAAGATCCTTTACAGCTAGAATAGAAGAAGTTAAGGATTTTGACTACTGGGAAAGACAATAATCCTTAAAATTATATAGTCTAGAAAGGAGAAGAGAACGCTACATGATAATTCAGGCATGGAAACATCATGGAAACATCATGGAGCAAAAAATATCAGAAAGAGCAAGCAGATGTAGATTAATAGTGCCCAAAACAATACCAGGAAAAATAAGGAAAGCACACAGGACATAATCCACTACGCACCAGCATCGACAATGCAGCGTCTATTCAATGCGTTGCCAGCTCATCTGAGGAATATATCAGGAGTGAGCGTAGATGTGTTTCAAAATAAGCTCGACAAATATCTAAGCTGCATCCAAGACCATCCAGGATTGGAAGATGCAAAATATACCGGAAGATGTGCTAGCAACTCTCTGGTAGAGATTAGAGGTGCCTCACACTGAGGGACCTGGGGCAACCCGAACAAGATGTAAAGTCTATAAGTTAAGGTCTCATTATAAATTCCTTTATATATGTTTCATAGTATCTCTCTCTCTCACTCTCTCTCTCTCTCTCTCTCTCTCTCTCTCTCTCTCTCTCTCTCTCTCTTTTTAGAAAGGTGCGATAATATAATTATTTCAGCAGAAATTCCTATTTACTGGACTTCTGCTATTGGAATTTCTACTAAGAATTTAATAATAAAATTATCTAGCATTTCTACTAGAGAGAAAGAGAGAGAGAGAGAACTTCACGTCTCATCAGACACTGAAAAAAATTGGAACACATGAATCCATTTTTCGTTTTTATGATATATTTTTTTTTCATTTTTTTTCTTTTGAGAGAGAGAGAGAGAGAGAGAGAGAGAGAGAGAGAGAGCGCATCACGTCCCATCAGACATAGGAATAAAAATTGAACCCAGGATCCATTTTTCGTTTTTATTCTATATAATTTTTTTTATTCGTTTTTTGTTTTTTTTTTTGTTTGAGAGAGAGAAGAGAGAGAATGAGAGAGAGAATGAGAGAGGGTTTTATCAAAACTCCGAACCAAATCTTTCTCTTGGCTGACGAATTGTCCGCCAGATGTCATCCGGAGACCCATTTACCGAAATTGCACCGAGCGATGTGGTGGGACCCCGTCTCGAAAAAATACCCTTTGCTGGAACTTTTTTTGTAATGTTTTTTTTTTTTTTGTTCTCTCTCTCTTTCTCTCTCTCGCTCTCTATCTCTCTCTCTCTCTCTCTCTTGTGGGGGGGGGGGGGGTGGGGGGGGGGGGGGGAGGAAAGGGGAATTAATTTTATTTTATTTATTTATTTTTTTTTTTTAGGGTGGGGAAAGTAGTGCGGGTCTGGGGTTAGGATGGGGTATATGTGCTGGGTATATTTATTTATTTATTTATTTTTGTTATTATTGAAGTTAAGGACATGTTACCTATATATATATATATATATATATAATATATATATATCATATATATCTAGATATATATATATATATATCTATGATATATATATATATGGTATCCTATATATATATATATATATATAATATATAGTATATAGATATATATATATATATATATTATATCATATTATAATATACTTATATATATATATACCTATATATATATGTATATATATATGTATATATATATATGTTTGTGTGTGTAAGATACATTTCCTATGGACCCTCAGAAGTTCATAATTGATTACTAAATGATGTAGCACCGCAGATGGACGCTGGTTAATTATGGTGACTGGTGACGTAAGTAATTAGCGTTATTCTGGACGCTGGTTAATTATGGTGACTGGTGACGTAAGTAATTAGCGTTATTCTGAGGGGAGGTCAGTGGATATGATACTCACTGCAAGTTTAACTGACATGTTATTTTAAAAACCTTTTTGAGGAGATTACTGTATTTACTTTGTTAAATTAAACATTTCTATCGACTGATTGTTAGATCTGACGTTAGAGATTGTTGTATTTTACTAAATTGAATCATTTATTTACTAATTAAAACAATTTACGTAAATAAACAATAACGCTGGCTTAGTCTGTTGTTCCAATACTATTTCTCTCAACAGAATCCAGAAACAAAAAATAGTAAGTAATAAATTTTACGTTTTTGTTTACTCATTAATAAATATTATTTTGGAGGTAATTGTATTGTGATAAATTAGGCGTTTTATTTAGTAATCAAAACAAATTTCGTAAATAGACAATAACCCTAGTGTCTTGTTTCAATACCATTTATCGCAACAGAATCCAAAAATAATAAAATATTGTGATTTCTTTAATATATTTAAGGGC
>NC_087208.1:48464072-48474072 GCF_015104395.2 Macrobrachium nipponense | reverse complement strand
ATATCTGGTTCTTAGGGCCTGATCTTGTGCCGCTGTTATCATTCCTTCAGTTTCCTTCTTTAGCTCTCCCCTCTGTAGCCATTGCCAATTGTCATCGCTGGCTAGTTCTTTAGTCTGTCTCATGTATTGTCCGTGCATTGGTTTGTTGTGCCAGTCCTCTGTTCTTTCTGTCTTTCTCCTGTCTATGTATATTTCTGGATCTTTGTCTACTTTTATTAGTCCTTCTTCCCATGACTCTTTAGCCACTCGTCTTCACTGGTTTTGTTTTCAGATATTGCCCCAAGTGCTCTGTTTTCGATGTTAACGCAGTCCTCTATACTTAGTAGTCCTCTCCCTCCTTCCTTTCGTGTTATGTATAGTCTGTCCGTATTTGCTCTTGGGTTGTTAGTGCTTTGTGTATTGTCATATGTTTCCTGGTTTTCTGATCTATGCTGCGGAGTTCTGCCTTCGTCCATTCCACTATTCCTGCACTGTATCTGATTACTGGCACTGCCCATGTGTTTATGGCTTTTATCATATTTCCGGCGTTGTTTTGACTTGAGTATCGCCTTGAGTCTCTGCATATATTCTTTCCTGATCGTGTCCTTCATCTCTTGGTGTTTTATATCCCCTCCTTCCATTATTCCCAGGTATTTGTATCCTGTCTCATCTATGTGTTTGATGTTGCTCCCCATCTGGTAGCTTTATCCCTTCAGTTCTCGTTACTTTGCCTTTTTGTATGTTGACTAAGGCGCATTTTTGTCTATTCCAAAACTCCATCCTGATGTCCCCAGATACAATCCTTACAGTCTGGATTAGGGTATCTATTTCCTTGATGCTCTTACCATACAGCTTGATGTCGTCCATGAACATCAGATGGTTGATTCTGTTGCCTCTTTTCTTGAGTTGGTACAAGGCATCCATCTCTGTAGTACTTTTGTAATGGAATCATGGCTACTACGAAGAGTAGTGGGGACAGTGAGTCGCCCTGGAAGATCCCTCTCCTGATATTAACCTCTGCTAGTCTTATTCCAGAGCTTGTAAGTATTGTATTCCAGTTGCGCATTGTATTTTTGAGGAAGCTGATGGTATTTTCCTCTGCCCCATATATTTTCAGGCATTCTATTAGCCATGTGTGTGGTATCATGTCGAATGGCTTTCATATAGTCTATCCATGCCATGCTTAGGTTGGTTTTCCTTCTCCTACTGTTCTTCATTACCATTTTGTCTATCAGGAGCTGGTCTTTTGTGCCCCTACACTTCCTTCTGCAGCCTTTCTGTTGGTGGGGGATGGTGTTTGTCTCCTCTAGGTAGTTGTATAGCCTTTCACTGATGATACCTGTTAGTAACTTCTACATTATTGGTAGCAGGTGATAGGCCTGTAGTTACTGGCTATATTTCCCTTACTCTTGTCTTTTTGTACTAAGGATGTTCTTCCTGTGGTCATCCATTTGGGTGCTTGGTGATTTGAGATACAATGCTGGAGTTGTTCTGCTATTCGTGGGTGTAGGGCCTTGAAGTTTTTGAGCCAGTATCCATGGACTTCATCGGGACCTGGGGCTTTCCAGTTTGGCATTTTCTTTAGTTGGTGTCTGACTGTGTCTGTCGTGATCTCTGTGAATCTTTGTTTTATTCTCCCTGTTTCTTCTTCCTTGACTTCCTGGAGCCATGTTGCATGTTTGTTGTGTGATACCGGATTGCTCCATATGTTTTCCCAGAGTCTCTTACTTGGTTCGGCTTCAGGAATTTCTGGTGTTGTCTTCTCTTAGTTGGCTGTATAGTCTTTCTGGTTGGTTCCGAATAGTTTGTTCTGTTGGTATCCCTTATTCCTGTTCATGTACCGTGGATCTTATGTGCTTTGCCTTAAGCCTCTGTTTTACATCTTCTATTGTGTTTTGTTTAGTCCCCTCTCTTGTACTTTGTATTTTCTCCGTTGAGTCCTCCCTTGTTTTTTTTCTTGCTTCTTAGCCTTTTTTTCTGCCATCTCTTTCAGTTTACTCGAAGTCAGATCTCATCACCATGATTTGCTTTTCCAGGCGCCTTTTCCCAAGGAGGTGCTGTTTTGGTTTCTGTTGGGTTGGTTGTGCTGGTGGTATTATTATTATTATTATTAATTATTATTATTAATTATTATCATTATTATTATTATTATTATTATTATTATTCAGCAGTCGAAACCTATTCATATGGAACAAGTCCACCAAAGGGGCCACTGACTTTAAATTCAAGCTATACGACCCCGCGGATATATAGGAATCTATATATAGGATGCATATAATCTTTGCAGATCCTATTGTGAGGAGGATTGACCTCTCTCTCATCCTACGGGATTACTGGGACCCTAATTGACCCAGGATTTTCTAATTGCATGCAATCTGGAAGTCAATTAGTGAGCGTATACTCTCTAATCAATTATCGGCTGGGAAGAGTCAAGGATAAATTTATTTCTAATCATAATTGGCCTTAGGTTTTCTGAATCATTATTGAAATGCAAATTTTATGTACGTACCGTACGTATATACATGTATATATGTATATATAAATATGTATTTATATATATATTACTATTACGCACGTATATACGTATATGTGTGATAAATATATTTGCGCCGTCTAATTTAAACACAAAAAAAAAAAAAAAAAAAAAAAAAAAAAAAATGTATTGCGTATAATCATTATATATATATATATATATATATATATATATATATATATATATATATATATATATATATAATATAGTCATATCACATTACCGTGATTCATATACGTATATCGAGCTACAAATGTCCTTTATTATATTCGCTCTACCTCGGAATTAATATATTTTTATATATGTTTAACCGAAGGGGAATTTTCTAGGCATTAATAGATTTGCCGGCTGACGGGCACGAACCATCGACACCTTCAAATCCAGCGGGGTGGGTTAGCTTCACTGTCGTCCTGAGGTAAAGCGAATTAGATAATAAAGGACATTTGTAGCTCGATATATATATATATATATATATATATATATATATATATATATATATATATATTATATATATATATATATATATATATAGTATATATCTATAGTATGTATGTATGCATGTATGTATGTATGTATGAATAACTTGATCACGAAGTATATAAAACGTGATGCTATGTATAAATAAAGGTTTTTTTGCCACGAAGGAAAAAATGAAAAAGCGAGTTAGCCGAGTACTTTCGGTCCTATTCGGACCCTTTACTGAGGCATACCCATTTTACAAAGATCACCATTGTCAAAAGAAGGCTTAATATACAAACTGACGCTACCAGATTAGCCATAAGGGCGATTTTCACTCTACAAAGTGAGGAGGAGTCATAGGCTAGCCACACCTTGAAGGATACCCGCAGTAAACAAGTGATTCTTCCAGAAAAACAGTACATTTTGAAAACAACACGGGAGCATATACAATTTAATCTCATGAATTTTTACACAAATTTTCCCAACAAAAATTATTATTAATGAAAAGACGAAAGAAAATATAAATATATATATATCGAGCAAGAGAAAGAGGAAGAGAGAATATCGAACCAGAGAGAGAGAGAGAGAGAGAGAGAGAGAGAGAGAGAGAGAGAGAGAGAGAGAGAATTAATAACTATATACATGTTGGACTGATTTATTAGTTGTTCATTTATTTTGAGGTCCTTCATAAACATCTTACAAATATATGGGTCCAAATGGTACATTCCCAGACTAAGATTTAGGTTGTTTTTATTAGTGATTTGTATAATTGCCGATTCCAGTAAATTTCTTGAAACATAATCATTAGATCTAGCAATTACCGAGGTATCGCCCCAATTAATACAATGAGATTTTTCACTCAGATGGATAAACAGTGCATTTGAAGTCTGGGCTGTTCTAACTGAATACATATGCTGCTTAATCCGAACACATAAATTTTTACTAGACTGACCAACGTAAAACGATGGGCAATCTTTACAAGGAATTTTGTAAATGATGTTGTTATTTGCTGCGGGACTATTCTTAATTAGCATATCTTTAACATCCAATTCGCTCTACCATGGAATTGATATATCTTCATGTATATTAACCGAAGGGGAATTTTTTAGTTGATAATAATTTCGTCCTCTTGTGGATTCGAACCAGCGAGCGCCCAGAGGAGAAATCAGGACTTCAGTGACGTTGGCCGAGTCGGTAACTTCTGAGGTCGGACAGAAAGAGCTGAAAAGTTGATAAATTCTAATTTTGCATAACGATTCCTTTTTTGTTTTTTATGATGAATGTTTCTTCTATTTGTTTGCTTTTGTTTCTTGATCAGCTGAAGATGAAAGGAAGTATTTATGAAAGTTAATCTGACGGTTAACGGAAATTAAAAATCTTAAATACAAAAAATAAGTAAAATCGATATGCAAATGAACCTTGCCTTCTCTTTCATGCCAAGCTATTTTATGAATTATTAAAATGTCAAAAAATGGCATTTTCCTTTTTTTTCTAAATATTTATCGACCATTTAAGCTTCCTTCCTACCCCTAACTCGCCCCCCCCCCCCCACAAAAAAAATAAATAAAAACATTGGAAACCTCCTAAAAGGAAAACAAGACAGTTATGGGCATTTGATTTTTTATGAGTCATAAATTTGTCGGAGATATTTTGGGGGGGTTTGTTGTGATGAAAAAAAAAAAAAAAACCTTAAAAAAATCGAAATTTAATATAGAAACGAAAAGGCATCAGTGATGATCTTAAACAAGCGTAACCCTGAGTCATGAGTCATCTCGCCCCCCACCCCCCTCAACCCCCCTCACCCCCCCAAATAAAACATACATCACATTCTCGCACCAGGAGATAAACAACAAAAAGGACATTCCAGCCATGAGCGATGTTTATGCTCGAGTCTATTTACAGATGACCCTGAAGGTGGTGTTCTGATCTTGGAAACGATTGCGAAAGATTTAGTGAGAAAGCGAGGAGAGAGAGAGAGAGAGAGAGAGAGAGAGAGAGAGAGAGAGAGAGCTTTTGGTCAACTTTTTGTTGGAATACATTATGCATTTATACAATAGAAACGAAACACAACAGATTTGCGTCTGTTCACATCGCCTACTTTTGGATTCAAAGATAATATAACTGAGAGACTCTCTCTCTCTCTCTCTCTCTCTCTCTCTCTCTCTCTCTCTCTCTCTCTCTCTCTCCGAGAGAAAGTCGGGGCAGATGAAGTTCTGACTCTCCCGAAGTGAAGAGACGCTCCAACTGAAATGGGTTTCTTGCCAAGAGAAAAATGACCTCAGGTCATGTCAACAATGTTGTATATATAGGCATTTTTCAGCACGGGCTCTTGACTCGAAAGTCAGAGTTTCATAGTTTCTGTGAAGCAAACTATTTTTACGATTTTTTTTAATGTTATCAAAAAATGATAGTATAAACTCCTTTATTCACAGGTCAGATATGATTTTTTTTTCTTTATCATTGGCTTCGAGGGCGAAAAAATTCATTTTTTTACGTATACAAATATAATTCCCAAAATGAAATTATTATGTTAAATATATTTACATCGAATGTATCTTTTATTAAGTAGATTTTTAACAAAATTAAGTTCTGCGCATTTGCCATTATGATTAGTAGTATAACGACATATTCAATGAAATAATGAAATATAGTCTGATATTAAGAGTCATATATAATATACTATTTCATTTACAGATGTTTTTCTTGATTACTGTAAAAACGTTTGGAGAATATCATTCATAATTAAGTATATTAATGAATATTTCAATTGTATATTTTAATCAAAATCAGTAATATTATGAAATCACAAACTATACTAATTTACATTCAAATAGTCTGCTTCTGACAACGTATATTAATCAGAGATTTGTTATGAAGACTTACACTCCTATAACCTAGATTTTGGTTATAAAGGCCTAACTCCTACAACCCAGCGAAGCAACACGTGACCAACGACAAAATTTGGGGAACGACAACAGCGGAACAACTTGTTGGCAGAGAAACACGAAATTCCAAGTTGTTGTCGTTCCCATTCCAGTCGTATAGAAACCAGAGAGAGACCTATTCCTGGCGACTGGAATTCCAAGCGGCTACGCGACCTTCCACTGTGTAAGGAATAGTCAAAGAGATTCCCAGAATTCGGGAACATTCCCGATTCTGCGTTTTATGTTTCAAGTATTTCCGGCGCTTTTGAGTGGGGGAGAGGAGTTTGGGGGGGGTGGGGTGGGAGCGGCGCCCCCTGGCTGTGGTGGTGGTGACCTTCGGTTTCTTATGCAGGTTAAGAAGAAGAAGAAGAAAAAGAAATAAATAAAAGGTATTCGTATCGTGGAAGGACTGAACATTCCCTAAACAATAGCTGGTAACTTAACAATAAAACTTTTTTTTTTTTTTTTGGCTGTAGGTGAATCTTTGTCCTTTCGTGTGCTCGTTTTTGTTCACCTTGACCTGTTTTTATAATTTTCTTTCTTTTTTTCTTTTTTTCTTTTTTTTTTTACTAAATTATTTCAGTTCTCTTTTTCAGCTGAGGGATTTGTGTGCGTGACAATTCAGCCGACCCAATTTTTTTTTCTAAGTTTTTTGGGGGGGGGGGGGGGGGGGGGGGGGGGGGGAGGGGGGGGGGGGGATGTTTTTTTTTTTTGGGGGTCAAGCAAGTTGCATCCAATTTTTATCAGTTTTTACCTTTATTTCAAGTAGATCGTTTCACTTCCCTTTTTTGTTCAGCTGAAGGATTTGTCGTATGCGCGACAATTGAGCCGAACCAGACTAATCTGCTTTTTATTTATTTTTTTAAGCTGGCGCTAAAAAAAACCAAAACAAAAGTACGTTTCTTGTTGTTTCGACTTTGAACATCGTGTTTGCTGACACAACAACATCGACTGGCGTTGCAATATTTGAAGTAAGAGGAGGTTTCAAAAGAAAGGTTTTTTATTTTTTGAGTGAATAAAATTCGCCTTTCACTCTGTTCATTTTAGGACATTGTAAATATTCCTTAATTCTGGTCATTTTAGTTGGTTTCAAGAGATGTAAAATATATATTTAAATTAGGAAGTAAGTCTCATTTATATATGAGTAGATGTATATATATATATATATATATATATATATATATATATATATATATATATATATATATACATATATATATATGAATAACTTCATCACGAAGTATATAAAACGTGATGCTATGTATAAATAAAGGTTTTTGCCAAGAAGGAAAAAGAATGAAAAAGCGAGATAGCCGAGTACTTTCGGTCTTGTTCCGACCCTTTACTTAGTAAAGTACTCGGCTATCTCGCTTTTTCATTGTTTCCTTCGTGGCAAAAATCTTTACATATATATATATATATATATATATATATATATATATATATATATATATATATATATATATAATATATATATATATATAGTATTTATACATGTACATACATACATACATACATACATCTACTCATTATATGAAGTGCTTAATACGACGTATTTAAATGAGTCTTACATCCTAATTCAAATATTTTCCATCATTCCTTCCGAAACAAATCAAATGACCAGAATAAACGAATATTCACAAAGTCCTAAAATAAACGCATGGAAAGACATGCGAATTTATTCACTCCAACAAAAATGAATAAATAAAATTAAAAAAAAAAAAACAAAAAAAAAAATGCTTTATTTTGAAATCCTCTTCCTTTCCTCCAAATATTGCAACGCCAGTCGATGTTGTTGTGTCAACTTAAAAAAGAAATAAAACAAAGAAAAATCTGGTTCGGCTCAATTGTCGCGCATACGACAAATCCTTCAGCTGGAAAAGGGAAGTGAAACGATCTACTTGAAATAAAGGTAAAAACGGATAAAAATTGGATGCAACCTCACAAAAAAAAAAAAAAAAAAAAAGATAAAAAAAATAAAATAAACTAGAAAAAAAGAAATTCTGGGTCGGCTGAATTGTCACGCATACAAATCCCTCAGCTGAAAAAGAGATGTGAATTAATTTACTTTAAAAAAAAAAAAAAAAAAAAAAAAAAAAAAAAAACAGGTCAAGGTGAACAAAAACGAAAACACGAAAGGACAAAGGTCCAACTACAGCAAAAAAAAAAAAAAAAAAAAAGTTTTATTAAGTTACCTGCTTTTGTTTAGGGAATGTTCGTCCTCCCACGATACGATTACGTTTTATTTATTTCTTCTTCTTCTTCTTCTTCTTCTTAACCTGCATAAGAAACCGACGATCGCCACACCAACAGCCAGGGGTCACCCCTCCCACCCCTCTCCCCCAGTCAAAAGCACCGGCAATACTTGAAACATAAAACGCAGAATCGGGAATGTTCCCGAATTCTGGGAATCTCTTTGACTATTCCTTACACAGTGGAAGGTCGCGTAGCCGCCTGGAATTCCAGTCGCCAGGAATAGGTCTCTCTCTGGTTTCTATACGACTGGAATGGGAACGACAACAACTTGGAATTTCGTGTAACTCTGCCAACAAATTGTTCCGCTGTTGTGGTTCCCATAGTGTTGTTGGTCACGTGCTGCTTCGCTGGGTTGTAGGATAATTACTAAGTCTTTAAAACCAGAATCTAGGTTGTAAGAGTATAAGTCTTCCTAACCAATTTCTGAATAATGTATGTTGTCAAAGTCAGAATTTTTATAATTAAATCTGAAATAGTATAGTTTATGATTTCATAGTATTACTGATCTTGATTAGAATTTACAATTGAAATGTTTATTAATATACTTAATTATGAATTATATTCTTCAATATTTTTTGCATTAGTCAATAAAAACATCTGTAAATTAAACATAATGGTAAATGCGCAGAGCTTAATTTTGTTAAAAATATACATAATAAAAGATACGTTTGATATAAATATATTTACGTAATCATTTCTTTTTGGGAATTATATTTGTCTACGTAAAAAAAATTAAATTTCTTCGACCTCAAAGCCAGTGAATAGAGGAGTTTATACTACCATTTTTTCATAACATTAAAAAAAAACATGTAAAAAAAAATTTACCTAACAGAAACTATGAATCTCTGACTTTCAAGTCAAGAGCCCGTGCTAAAAAATGCCTATATATACAACATTGTTGACATGACCTGAGGTCATTTTTCTCTTGGCAAGAAACCCATTTCAGTTGGAGCGTCTCTTCACTTCGGGAGAGGCAGAACTTCATCTGCCCCGACTTGCACTTTCCCTGGAACTTTCTCTCGGAAAGAAGAGAGAGAGAGAGAGAGAGAGAGAGAGAGAGAGAGAGAGAGTATTGAAAGTTTTAAATCACATCTTCATATATTTTACTTCATGGTTTGATGCAAATATACACTTTTTTATATTTGATGCTGAGAGAGAGAAAAAGAGAGAGAGAGAGAGTATAAGTTTTAAATCATATTTTCACTTTATTTCACTTTAGGACTTGATACAGCATATACATTTGGTGCTGAGAGAGAGAGAGAGAGAGAGAGAGAGAGAGAGAGAGAGAGAGAGAGAGAGATAGAGAGAGAGTGTATGCAGGATAGCATTACAAAGAATGCAAAATGCAATGCATAATTAATATATTCCAGCTCACTTTTCCTGGTACAAACAAAGATTAATTCCCAGTATTCCTATAGTTCACCAATTCCTGGTATTATCGACTCATAAATATCGTTCCAGCAGAATTGATCGGTAATATCTTGAAGTCTGTTGTGTATTGATCTTCGATTAAACGGGTACTGGCTTTCTCTTATGAAAGTTAGGAGGCTGTATAATAATCGTCCTTTTGTTGTTTTAAAAATAAAGGACATCGCCAGAAACAGCAGTAAATGGCAATGTGTATTGAAATTCATTTTTGAAAGGGTCTGTACTAAAGTTACAGTGAATATGCTTGCTTCAAAAACATTCTAGTTACGTGTGTTTTGAGAGAGAGAGAGAGAGAGAGAGAGAGAGAGAGAGAGAGAGAGAGAGAGAGACTTCTCTATAAGTATAAAAATTTTCAATTATTCCATATTAGAACTATGATTTTCTATGATTTTAGTTTAAAGATCAGCTACATGAATTAGAG
>NC_087208.1:48444615-48463572 GCF_015104395.2 Macrobrachium nipponense | reverse complement strand
ATTTTGCAATGTTGGTTAATAAATTCTTAGGATGGAAATATATTATCATTATGGGTTTGCTTATTACATTGAAATTGTACAATTTCTGTTCACGTAGATATTATTAACCAGAAAACAAAATATTATGGGAACATTTTAATTATTATTATTATTATTATTATTATTATTATTATTATTATTATTATTATTATTATTATTATTTTATTATTATTATTATTATTATTATTATTATTATTATTATTATATGTATGCTGGAAACAGACCTTCTTTCAGACATGTTTTATTAAAAATAATTCTGTAAATTCTTCCATTATTTTCAATAAAATATTATTATTATTAATTATTTTTTTCTTTTTTTTTGGTCTATCACAGTCCTCCAATTCGACTGCGTGGTATTTATAGTGTTTGGGGGGTTCCGGGTTGCATCCTGCCTCATTAGGAGTCCATCACTGTTCTTACGCCGTTTCTAGGATTATTATTATCATTATTATTATTATTATTATTATTATTATTATTATTATTATTATTATTCAGTAGATGTAACCTATTCATATGGAACAAGTCCACCAGAGGAGCCACTAACTTCAAATTCAAGCTATACGACCCAGCGGATATATAGGAGGAATCTATATATAGGATGCATATAATCTTTGCAGATCCTATTGTGAGGAGGATTGACCTCTCTCTCATCCTACGGGATTACTGGGGACCCTAATTGACCCAGGATTTTCTAATTGCATGCAATCTGGAAGTCAATTAGTGAGCGTATACTCTCTAATCAATTATCGGCTGGGAAGAGTCAAGGGATAAATTTCTAATCATAATTGGCCTTAGGTTTTCTGAATCATTATTGAAATACAAATTTTACAAATGTACGTTTACGTACGTATGTACATGGTATATATGTATATATAAATATGTATTTATATATATATTACTATATACGCACGTATATACGTATATATGTGTATAAATATATTTGCGCCGTCTAATTTAAACACAAATGGTATTGCGTATAATCATTACATATATATATATATATATATATATATATATATATATATATATATATATATATATATATATATATATATATATATATATAAGTCATATCACATTACCGTGATTCATATACGTATATCGAGCTACAAATGTCCTTTATTATATTCGCTCTACCTCGGAATTAATATATTTTTATATATGTTTAACCGAAGGGGAATTTTCTAGGCGTTAATAGATTTGACGGCTGACGGGCACGAACCATCGACACCTTCAAATCCAGCGGGGTGGGTTAAGGCTTCACTGTCGTCCTGAGGTAAAGCGAATTAGATAATAAAGGACATTTGTAGCTCGATATATATATATATATATATATAATATATATATATATATATATATATATATATATATATATATATATATATATATGTATGTATGTATGTATGCATGTATGTATGTATGTATGAATAACTTGATCACGAAGTATATAAAACGTGATGCTATGTATAAATAAAGGTTTTTTTGCCACAAAGGAAAAAAATGAAAAAGCGAGTTAGCCGAGTACTTTCGGTCCTATTCGGACCCTTTACTGAGGCATACCCATTTTACAAAGATCACCATTGTCAAAAGAAGGCTTAATATACAAACTGACACTACCAGATTAACCATAAGGGCGATTTTCACTCTACAGAGAGAGGAGGAGTCATAGGCTAGCCACACCTTGAAGGATACCCGCAGTAAACAAGTGATTCTTCCAGAAAAACAGTACATTTTGAAAACAACATGGGAGCATATACAATTTAATCTCATGAATTTTACACAAATTTCCCAACAAAAATTATTATTAATGAAAAGACGAAAAGAAAATATAAATATATATATCGAGCAAGAGAAAGAGGAAGAGAGAATATCGAACCAGAGAGAGAGAGAGAGAGAGAGAGAGAGAGACAGAGAGAGAGACAGAGAGAATTAATAACTATATACATGTTGGACTAATTTATTAGTTGTTCATTTATTTTGAGGTCCTTCATAAACATCTTACAAATATATGGGTCCAAATGGTACATTCCCAGACTAAGATTTAGGTTGTTTTTATTAGTGATTTGTATAATTGCCGATTCCAGTAAATTTCTTGAAACATAATCATCAGATCTAGCAATTACCGAGGTATCACCCCAATTAATACAATGAGATTTTTCACTCAGATGGATAAACAGTGCATTTGAAGTCTGGGCTGTTCTAACTGAATACATATGCTGCTTAATCCGAACACATAAATTTTTACTAGACTGACCAACGTAAAACGATGGGCAATCCTTACAAGGAATTTTGTAAATGATGTTGTTATTTGCTACGGGACTATTCTTAATTAGCATATCTTTAACATCTAATTCGCTCTACCATGGAATTGATATATCTTCATGTATATTAACCGAAGGGGAATTTTTTTGTTGATAATAATTTTGTCCTCTTGTGGATTCGAACCAGCGAGCGCCCAGAGGAGAAATCAGGACTTCAGTGACGTTGGCCGAGTCGGTAACTTCTGAGGTCGGACAGAAAGAGCTGAAAAGTTGATAAATTCTAATTTTGCATAACGATTCCTTTTTTGTTTTTTATGATGAATGTTTCTTCTATTTGTTTGCTTTTGTTTCTTGATCAGCTGAAGATGAAAGGAAGTATTTATGAAAGTTAATCTGACTGTTAACGGAAATTAAAAATATTAAATAACAAAAAATAAGTAAAATCGATATGCAAATGAACCTTGCCTTCTCTTTCATGCCAAGCTATTTTATGAATTATTAAAATGTCAAAAAATGGCATTTTCCTTTTTTTCTAAATATTTATCGACGATTTAAGCTTCCTTCTTACCCCTAACTCGCCCCCCCCCACCCCCACACAAAAAATAAATAAAAACATTGGAAACCTCCTAAAAAAAAGGAAAACAAGACAGTTATGGGCATTTGATTTTTAATGAGTCATAAATTTGTCGGAGATATTTTGGGGGGGGGGGGGGGGGTGGTTGTGATGAAAAAAAAAAAATCGAAATTTAATATAGAAACGAAAAGGTATCAGTGATGGTCTTAAACAAGCGTAACCCTGAGTCATGAGTCATCTCGCCCCCTAACCCCCTCACCCCCCAAATAAACATACATCACATTCTCGCACCAGGAGATAAACAACAAAAAAGACATTCCAGCCATGAGCGATGTTTATGCTCGAGTCTATTTATAGATGAACCTGAAGGTGGTGTTCTGATCTTGGAAGCGATTGCGAAAGATTAGTGAGAAAGCGAGAGAGAGAGAGAGAGAGAGAGAGAGAGAGAGAGAGAGAGAGTTTTCCTCCGGTGGTGAATATAGAGAGGCTCTGGGAGAGAGAGTGTTTCCTATGGTGGTGAATATTGAGGAGAGAGAGACAGAGAGCTTTTGCTCAACTTTTTGTTGGAATACATTATGCATTTATACAATAGAAACGAAACACAACAGATTTGCGTCTGTTCACATCGCCTACTTTTTGATTCATAGATAACATAACTGAGAGACTCTCTCTCTCTCTCTCTCTCTCTCTCTCTCTCTCTCTCTCTTCTCTCTCTGAGAGAAAGTGCAAGTCGGGGCAGATGAAGTTCTGTCTCTCCCGAAGTGAAGAGACGCTCCAACTGAAATGGGTTTCTTGCCAAGAGAAAAATGACCTCAGGTCATGTCAACAATGTTGTATATACAGGCATTTTTCAGCTCGGGCTCTTGACTCGAAAGTCAGAGTTTCAAAGTTTCTGTAAAGCAAACTATTTTTACGATTTTTTTACTGTTATCAAAAAATGATAGTATAAACTCCTTTATTCACAGGTCAAATATGTTTTTGTTTTTTTTTATCATTGGCTTCGAGGTCGAAAAAATTCATTTTTTTTTTTCGTAGAAAAATATAATTCCCAGAAAGAGATGATTACGTAAATATATTTATATCGAATGTATCTTTCATTAAGTAGATTTTTAACTAAATTAAGCTCTGCGTATTAGCCATTATGATTAGTACTATAACGTCATATTTAATGAAATAATAAAATTTAGTCGGATATTAAGTGTCATATATAAAATACTATTTCATTTACAGATTTTTTCTTTATTACTGTAAAAACCTTTGAAGAATATCATTCATAACTAAGTATATTAATGAATATTTCAATTTTACATTTTATCAAAATCAGTAATATTATGAAATCACAAACTATACTAATTTACATTCAAATATTCTGCTTCTGGCAACATATATCAATCACAGATTGGTTATGAAGACTTATACTCTTACAACCCAGCTTCTGGTTATAAAGGCTTAACTCCTACAACCCAGCGAAGAAACATGTGACCAACAACATTGTGGGAACCACAAAAGCGGAACAACTTGTTGGCAGAGAAACACGAAATTCCAAGTTGTTGTCGTTCCCATTCCAGTCGTATAGAAACCAGAGAGAGACCTATTCCTATCGGGAACATTCCCGATTCTGTGTTTTATGTTTCAAGTATTTCCGGCGCTTTTGAGTGGGGGAGGGGGGTAGGGGGTGGGGTAGGAGCCGCGCCCCCTGGCTGTGGTGGTGACGATCGTCGGTTTCTTATGCAGGTTAAGAAGAAGAAGAAGAAGAAATAAATAAAAGGTATTCGTATCGTGGAAGGACTGAACATTCTCTAAACAATAGCAGGTAACTTAACAATAAAAGTTTTTTTTTTTTTTTTTTTTTTTTTTTGGCTGTAGGTGAACGTTTGTCCTTTCGTGTTTTCGTTTTTGTTCACCTTGACCTGTCTTTTTTTTTTCTTGTTTTTTAACTAAATTATCTCACTTCTCTTTTTCAGCTGAGGGATTTGTGTGCGTGACAATTCAGCCGACCCAATTTTTTTTTTCTAGTTTTTTGGGTGGACTTTTTTTTTGTGAAGTTGCATCCAATTTTTATCAGTTTTTACCTTTATTTCAAGTAGATCGTTTCACTTCTCTTTTTCAGCTCAGCCGACCCAGAGTATTCTTTTTTTTTTTTTTTTTTTCTAAGTTGGCGCCAAAAAAAAAAAAACCAAAAAAAAAAAAAAAAAAAAAAAAAAAGTACGTTTCTTGTTGTTTCGACTTTGAACATCGTGTTTGCTGACACAACAACATCGACTGGCGTTACAATATTTGGAGGAAGAGGAGGTTTCAAAAGAAAGCTTTTTTTATTTATTTTTTTTGATTGCATAAAATTCGCATGTCTTTCTCTCTGTTCATTTTAGGACATTGTGAATATTCCTTAATTCTGGTCATTTGATTTGGTTTCAAAAGATGTAAAATATATATTTAAATTAGGATGTAAGTCTCATTTATATATGAGTAGATATATATATATATTCTATTAATATATTAATATATATATATAGATATATATATCATATATATATATATATATATATTATATTTATTCATGCACATACATACATACATACATCCATCTACTCATTATATGAAGTACTTAATACGACTTATGTAAATGGGTCTTACATCCTAATTCAAATATATATTTTCCATCTTCCGAAACCAAATCAAATGACCAGAATAAAGGAATATTCACAAAGTCCTAAAATAAACGCATGGAAAGACATGCGAATTTTATTCACATTGTTGTGTCAGCATAAAAAAGAAATATAACAAAGAATAGTCTGGTTCGGCTCAATTGTCGCGTATACGACAAATCCTTCAGCTGAAAAGGGGAAGTGAAACGATCTACTTGAAATAAAGGTAAAAATTGATAAAAAGTGGATGCAACTTCACAAAAAAAAAAAAAAAAAAAAAAATTCTGGGTCGACTGAATTGTCACGCATACAAATCCCTCAGCTGAAAAAAGAGAAGTGAAGTAATTTACTTTAAAAAGAATAAAAAATAAAAAATAAAAACAGGTCAAGCTTAATAAAAACGAAAACACGAAAGGACAAAGGTCGAACTACAGAAAAAAAAAAAAAAAAAGTTTTATTGTTAAATTACCTGCTCTTGTTTAGGGACTGTTCAGTCCTTCCACGATACGAATACCTTTTATTTATTTCTTCTTCTTCTTCTTCTTAACCTGCATAAGAAACCGACGGTCACCACCACCACAGCCAGGGGGCGCCGCTCCCACCCCACCCCCTACCCCTCTCCCCCACTCAAAAGCGCCGGAAATACTTGAAACATAAAACGCAGAATCTGGAATGTTCCAGAATTCTGGGAATCTCTTTGACTATTCCTTACACAGTGGAAGGTCGCGTAGCCGCCTGGAATTACACTCGCAAGGAATAGGTCTCTCTCTGGTTTCTATACGACCGGAATGGGAACGACAACAACTTGGAATTTCGTGTTTCTCTGCCAACAAGTTGTTCCGCTATTGTCGTTCCCACAGTGTTGTTAGTCACGTGTTGCTTCCCTGGGTTGTAAGAGTAAGTTTTCATAACCAGAAGTTGGGTTGTAACAGTATAAGTCGTCATAACTAATCTCTGAATAATATATGTTGTCAAAAGCAGGAAATTTATATTTAAATTCAAAATATTTTATGATTTCATAATATTACTGATCTTGATTAAAATATTCAATTGAAATATTCATAAATATACTCAATTATGAATTATATTCTTCAATATTTTTTTACAGTAATGAAGAAAAACATCTGTAAGTGAAATAGTATTTTTTTTATATATGACACTTAATATCCGACTATATTTTATTATTTTATTTAACAAGTCGTTATACTACTAATCATAATGGTAAATACGCAGAGCTTAATTTTGTTTGAAAAAAGGTATATAACAAAAGATACGTTCGATATAAATATATTCATGTAATCATTTCTCTCTGGGAATTATATTTATCTACGTAAAAAAATTAAAGTTTTTCGACCTCATAGCCAGTGATAAAAAAAATATATCTGTCCTGTGAATAAAGGAGTTTACACTATCATTTTTTTATAATAGTACAAAAAATAGTAAAAATAGTTTGCTTTACAGAAACTATGAAGCACTGATTTTCGATTCTAGAGCCCGTGCTGAAAAATGCCTATATATACAACATTGTTGACATGACCTGAGGTCATTTTTCTCTTGGCAAGAAACCCATTTCAGTTGGAGCTCCTCTTCACTTCGGGAGAGGCAGAACTTCATCTACCCCGACTTGCATTTTCCCTGGAACTCTCTCTCTCTCTCTCTCTCTCTCTTCTCTCTCTCTCTCTCTCTCTCTCTCTCTCTCTCTCTCCGAGAGAGAGAAAGAGAGTATTGAAAGTTTTAAATCATATCTTCATATTATTTCACTTCATGGTTTTATGCAAATATATGAAAGGGCTGTTGCCTTGTATAATAAGGCGCCCTATGAGGTTATGTTAGACTTGCGATAATCTTACGCTAAGTCGGTTGGTTATGCACTTCCATACTCATTGGAGTGTCTTGGGGTTTGTTGATAACTTACGAAGTAAGTATCTTCTTTCGTTATGACGACGATGTGTTAAACTCATGATGATATCTTCTTTCTGATGTGCGGTTTCTAGTAGAAAACACGAAGTATAAAAAATAGTTCTATTCTCTGAGATTACATGATGAAGATCAGAGGAAATTTGTACAGGTCTGCCAATGATGATGGGTAATTCAAATCTACATGATGAAGCTTAGGTAAAGATGTACAGGTCTTCTAATGACGATGGCTTAATCGCTTCTGCCAATGAAGATGGCTAATTTTAATCTGACTACCATCTCGGTTACAAATCATAAAGGAAGCAGACAATAGCTCGAACATATGAACATACATACAGATGACATAGATTTTCAAATCACGTAGGCCGTTTGAATTATAGGTAGCGGTAGTTGTCTCAAGCAGGAAGCTTGGACTAATGTTTTCAAAACAAATGAAGGACCACAGGTGACGGCACGTCATCTTAGCCTACTTTATTGTATACGTCATCTTAGCATACTTTATTGTATACGTCATCTTAGCCTACTTTATTGTATACGTCATCTTAGCCTACTTTATTGTATACGTCATCTTAGCCTACTTTATTGTATACGTCATCTTAGCATACTTTATCGTCTCTGGTCTGATCACATTCCTGCAAGTAATCTGGCTGACCTCTTTAGTTTTAGTTTTTTATATATATGGAATAACATTCCATACTTTTATTATGTAATACTTACATATATACTTTTTTGATATTTGATGCTGAGAGAGAGAGAGAGAGAGAGAGAGAGAGAGAGAGAGAGAGAGAGAGAGAGAGGAAGGGAGTTTTAAACCACATCTTCATTTTTTTCAATTTATGGTCTAATGCAAATATACACTTTTTTTTATTTTGATGCTGAGAGAGAGAGACAGAGAGAGAGAGAGAGAGAGAGACAGAGAGAGAGAGTATAAGTTTTAAATCATATTTTCACTTTATTTCACTTTAGGACTTGGTACAATATATACATTATTTTTATGCTGAGAGAGAGAGAGAGAGGAGAGGAGAGAGAGAGAGAGAGAGAGAGAGAGAGAGAGAGAGTATGCAGGATTGCATTACAAAGAATGCAAAATGCAATGCATAATTAAAATATTCCAGCTCACTTCTCATGGTACGAACAAAGATTAATTCCCAGTATTCCTATAGTTCACCAATTCCTGGTATTATCGACTCATAAATATCGTTCCTGCGAAATTGATCTGTAATATCTTGAAGTCTGTTGTGTATTGATCTTCGATTAAACGGTTACTGGCTTTCTATTATGAAAGTTAGGAAGCTGTATAATAATCGTCCTTGTGTAGATTTTAAAAAGGACATCGCCAGAAACAACAATAAATGGCAATGTGTATTGAAATTCATTTTTGAAAGGGTCTGTACTAAGGTTACATTAAATATGCTTGCTTCAAAAACATTCTATTTAATTGTGCTTTGAGAGAGAGAGAGAGAGAGAGAGAGAGAGAGAGACTTCTCTGTAAGTATAAAAATTTTCAATTATTCCATATTAGAACTATGATTTTAGTTTAAAGATCAGCTACATGAATTAGAAATTTGTATATATATATATATATATATATATATATATATATATATATATATATATATATATATATATATATATATATATATATATATATATATATATATATATATATATATATATATATATATATATATATATATATATATATATATATATATGTGATATATATAAATATGTTGGTCACAACTGCCACGATTAGCATAAATGAATCGTGTCTTATATTATTCGTCACCCTCAAATGTAGATACCTGACCCATCCATATTAATATAAACACAGATAAACAAATAATTCAGCAGAGAGAGAGAGAGAGAGAGAGAGAGAGAGAGAGAGAGAGAGAGAGAGACAGGATTGCCATAACTGTAGCAACAATATATTCTACCATTCTGCCCAAAGCGAGGAGATTTATATATATATAAATAAACAAATTCCACCTCGCCTCGAGTGGACATAGTATATATATATTTACCTGTCCTCACCAGAAACTGCAGCCTGGCTTAAATGAAGCCATCTTTAACGGTGTGGCGACAGTGTGCCTTCCAGCCGGTGGGTCGGTCGGGTAGTAAGCTGGCCCCCGGGGAAGGTGTGGGAGGAGGCAGCGTCGAAATTCGAGACTCGCTGGAAAGTGGGGGTGTTCCAGAGGGCCATTTTGCAGGGCGGGTATTCGTCAGCTGTCACTTCTGGATGGGTCCGGTTTTTGGGAGAATATATATATATATATATATATATATATATATATATATATATTATATATATATATATATATATATATATGACTGGTAACAATGTTCTGTAACAACAGAATTCCATCTAATAAAAGGAGCCCATAAAAAAACACCAAAATATAGAGAAAAAAGTACTTTTTTCTCTATATTTTGGTGTTTTTATGGGCTCCTTTTATTAGATATATATATATATATATATATATATATATATATATATATATATATATATATATATATATATATATATATATATATATATATGTACCCTGTACCTTTTTCACCCTCTGGAGGGATTGGTCACAAAAGGATAATAATACTATAGTCTTACTCTTTTCAGAGAGCGTTAAGGAGATGATAAATGACAAAAGTTAAGTTTAGATCTAACCAGTCAGCAGGTAGCCAACGCCATCATGAGGTTACAGAGAGAGAGAGAGAGAGAGAGAGAGAGAGAAAGTTAGCATCCAAAATTATTACGTAATGCATATTCGTAACATATTGTTTCCCAAGTAGACATAAAAAGTCATATTTCATTAGAATTGTACCATTTAATATCTTAATAAAACTTTTAAAAACATTTTCACGTTTTTATTATTCGGTAGACTAGTAAGGGGGCTCCAGCCCTACAGATATCACAAGGCAGAGGGGTAAAGGCATGTCTCAGCATAGTACATAATTTATTGCCGACGTTTCACATCACTTCGATGCATTTTCAAGGCTGGGGAATTGATAAAAATACAAACATATAAGACTCGTCACTGATAAAACACGGTGTAATATTTAAAATTTAAAATTGAACACTAAAACACTAAAACTAGGTTGGAGAGACAACCTACCAGAGAAAACCAAATTGGACCTTACCTTTAAAATTTATAAAGCTTCTCTGTATCGTTCTGAATTTTATCATGACACGGTTAACAAACTTTTGGAGATTGAAATTAATTCTAAATTTAAGGATTTAAAGAGGTTTCTCACATTAACTGTTAAATACAAAACTATTGTTAAGGACTCATTTACTTTAATTGACCATTTTATATTTACGAAACTTTTAAACAATTCCATTTCTCTTTTTGTACAGGGTGTAGAGACGAGACACAACAAGAAACTGCATTTCTATTCCATCTTTTAACAATAACATTAACTCAGTTTTTAACTTGTCCAAGCGGGTTTTGTCTAAAAAACAAGAATTTCTTTTATCATTAGGTTTAGACTTTTGTCTCCCTACTTTTAAACCCAGTTTTCAACAATTTTTTCTCCCTTTAGAAATTTTATTTCAGAAACTGACCAAATTGCCGTTCTGTAATAATGCAGATTATCTAGAAAAACAACTGTCAGCTCTAGCCCACCAAACCTACGATAGTCTAAAAACTAGATGGGCTCCTTTCTTCAAGAAAGAGGATCTCCTAATCTTGAAAGAATTAGCTAAAGACCAAGACATTATCATTTTGCATCCTGATAAAGGTAAGGGAACAGTAATCTTAGATAAACTCGATTATGTGACGAAAATGTGTTCGATACTCGACGATACCACTAAATTTCAGAACTTGGGAACTCCTAACCTTCAGAATATTATTAAAGTAGAGGACAGGATCAACAGATTTCTGAAACTTCTTAAAAATAAAAACATTATTGATGAGATGACTTCAGAATTTATATGTAATTGGGGCCACTTACGGGATTATGTACGGTCTCCCGAATATCCACAAGGAGGGCGTCCCACTTAGACCAATTCTATCTTCACTTAACACCCCTAATTATCACCTTGCCAAGTACCTTTTGCCTCTCCTAGAACCACTCACCCATAGTACCCATAACGTAAAAAACACATCTGATTTTAAAAATGATATTTTAAAGCAAGATTCTGATCTCTTCATGGTAAGTTTTGATGTTGAGTCCTTATTTACCAGTATTCCAGTTAGAGAAACAATCGAAATTATTTTAGATAAACTTTTTCCTCTCTCTGATTCTATTTTTAAAGGTTTTACTCGTCCGTTATTAAAGCAACTTTTAGAATTGGCCGTGCAGGACACGACTTTTATTTTTAAAGACTTGTTTTAAGCAAATTGAAGGGATGGCGATGGGCAGCCCACTTGGTCCCACCTTCGCCAATATTTTTATGAACTCCCTGGAGGAGACCATCTTTGACAGTTGCCCCCTCAACATTTACCCCCTATTTTACAGAAGGTACGTGGATGACACGTTTGCGTTGTTTAGGTTTGATTTTAATGCTGAAGCTTTTTTAGAATTTATTAACTCTCAACATCCTAATATTAAGTTCACCATAGAGAAAGAATCCCATAACTCATTGCCATTTTTAGATTTACTTGTTTCGAGAGACAATAATAGCTTTCATACAGGAATTTATAGAAAGAGTACATTCACAGGCTTAGGGACAAATTTCTATAGCTCATGTAATTTTAATTTTAAATTAAATGCCCTCTCCACCCTCCTTCATAGAGCCTTTGTCCTCACTTCCAGTAGGGTCTCTTTCCACAACGAAATAGATTTTCTAGTAAACTTTTTTAACAACTCTTTCCCGTCAGAGCACTTTTATAGAACCCTCAATAAATTTTTAAACATGAAAATAAACCCCTCACCTCCTATACATATTGTTCCCAAGTTAATCATCTATGCTAAGTTCCCTTTCCTCCATGACAATTCCTTCAAAAAGAAAGTTATACAATTAATTAACAAAGAATTACCAGCCTTGAACCTAAAATTAATTCCGAAAAATCCTCTAACCATCCGATCTCTTTTCAGAGCTAAAGACAGATTAAGCCAGCCTTTGATGTCCAACATAGTTTATAAATACACTTGTCCCAGATGTAATCGGGGTACGTATGTTGGATGCACGAAGAGGCTGCTACAAGTCCGTTTCTGCGCCCACAAAGGAGTCAGTTTCCGAACAGGATGCAAACTATCCAATCCTGAGCTATCCAGCATCCGTAACCACTCTATTACCTGTCGCTCCCGCTTGGACATCGATGATTTTAAAATTATTGGATCAGCCAATAAAGATGACGAGCTTTTAGCACTGGAATCAATTTTAATCAAAACTAATGTACCGAATTTAAATGCCCAGTCCTCGTCAGTTCAGTTGTTCATAGCCTAACCACTTGTTTGTTTACATAATTTTGTGTGTGTGGGTGTTTTTCACTTTATATTTTTTTTCTTTCTCCCCACTCTGTCCTTCAGTCACCTTCTATTTTTTATTCTGGTAGGTTGTCTCTCCAACCTAGTGTTGTTGTACAATAATTTTTACATTTTAGATGTTTTAGTGTTTTAGTGTTCAATTTTAGATTTTAAATATTACACCGTGTTTTATCAGTGACGAGTCTTATATGTTTGTATTTTTATGAATTCCCAGCCTTGAAAATGCATCGAAGTGATGTGAAACGTCGGCAATAAATTATGTACTACGCTGAGACATGCCTTTACCTCTCTGCCTTGTGATATATATATATATATATATATATATATATATATATATATATATATATATATATATATATATATATATATATATATATACAATAAAATTACTACAAAGTAGAATACAAGATGTTACAGATTAATTCTGAAGGAATAGTATTTATATGTCGATAATTCCAAGATAATTCCAGGAATTGGAGAACAATATGAATGCCGGGAATTAATCTTATTTCTTAGCATGCGAAGTGAGCTAGATTATTTTTATTATGCATCGCGTTCTCTGTTGTACATTATTCCAAACACTGTTTATTCTCTCTCTCTCTCTCTCTCTCTCTCTCTCTCTCTGGAACCGTCCCAAAAAATACAAGATATATTCGTAATACATGTACCTTCCTCAAACACCTCTCTCTCTCTCTCTCTCTCTCTCTCTCTCTCTCTCTCTCTCTCTCTCTCAAAAAGAAAAAAAAATCAAGATAATCGTAATATGTACATATACCTTCCTCCAATCAGTCATTTCTCTCTCTCTCTCTCTCTCTCTCTCTCTCTCTCTCTCTCTCTCTCTCTCTCATAGTTTATTTGTTTCATATCAATCATTTTGATTTATATCTTTTATTTTTATTTTTATCTAAAGAGGAAACATGACGTCTATGATTCTGCACTAATTATTTGTCGTCGTCATACCTGGGAAGTATGAATATTTAGGGAAAGGAGACAATGATTCAACTTTACACAAATGAGAGAGAGAGAGAGAGAGAGAGAGAGAGAGAGAGAGAGAGAGAGAGAGAGAGAAGAGAGAGAAATGGAAATGGTTAATTATTATACTTTGAGGAAGAAGCCAAAGATGGTATGTCTTTAGGATGCAAACGTGATTGGTGCTAATGGATGAGGTACAAGGAATCCTACGTAGGGCTTTTCATGAGAGAGAGAGAGAGAGAGAGAGAGAGAGAGAGAGAGAGAGAGAGAGAGAGAGAGACAGTGAAAGAAAGAAACCGCAAGACAAAATGAGAGAGAGAAAGAAACGAAGATAAAGAGAGAGAGAGAGAGAGAGAGAGAGAGAGAGAGAGAGAGAGACCTTACAGACCTTACAGTTCGTTCGGGTTGCCCTAGGTCCCTCAGTGTGAGGCACCTCTAATGTCTACCAGAGAGTTGCTAGTACATCTTCCGTATATTTTGCATCTTCCAATCTTGGATGGTCTGGGATGCAGTTTAGATATTTGTCGAGCTTATTCTTAAACACATCTACGCTCACTCCTGATATATTCCTCAGATGAGCTGGCAACGCATTGAATAGACGCTGCATTATCGATGCTGGTGCGTAGTGGATTAATGTCCTGTGTGCTTTCCTTATTTTTCCTGGTATTGTTTTGGGCACTATTAATCTACCTCTGCTTGCTCTTTCTGATATTTTTAGTTCCATGATATTTTCTGTTATTCCTTCTATCTGTTTCCATGCCTGAATTATCATGTAGCGTTCTCTTCTCCTTTCTAGACTATATCATTTTAATGATTGTAGTCTTTCCCAGTAGTCAAGGTCCTTAACTTCTTCTATTCTAGCTGTAAAGGACCTTTGTACACTCTCTATTTGTGCAATATCCTTTTGATAGTGTGGGTACCATATCATATTGCAATATTCAAGTGGACTACGAACATATGTTTTATAAAGCATAATCATGTGTTCAGCTTTTCTTGTTTTGAAGTGCCGTAACAACATTCCCATTTTTGCTTTACATTTTGCCAAAAGAATTGCTATTTGATCATTGCATAACATGTTCCTATTCATCATCACACCAAGGTCTTTAACTGCTTCCTTATTTGTGATTGTCTCATTATTAGGTCCCCTATATGCATATAGCTTTCCTTCTCTGTCTCCATAATTTATTGATTCAAATTTATCAGAGTTAAATACCATCCTATTTTCCTCTGCCCAATCATATACTTTGTTAAGGTCTCTTTGTAGAGCGTTCCTATCTTCATCACAAGTAATTTCTCTACTTATTCTTGTGTCATCAGCGAAACTACTCACTACCGAATCCTTAACATTACTGTCTATGTCTTCAATCATAATAACAAACAGTATTGCAGCTAACACCGTACCTTGTGGCACACCGGATATTACCTTGGTTTCATCCGATTTCTCATCGTTTGCAATAACTATCTGTTTTCTGTTGTGTAAAAATTCTTTTAACCATCTTCCTATTTTATCTACGATATTGTGTTTTCTAATTTTCTTTGCTAATATATTATGGTCTACTTTGTCAAAAGCTTTTGCAAAGTCTAGAAAAACCACATCTGTTTCATTTCCGCTTTTCATATTTTTGAATATGTTCTCACGGTGGACTAACAGTTGGGTTTGTGTACTTTTTCCGGGTACGAAACCGTGTTGTCCTATATTAAACAAATTATTTTTTATTAAATGTTTCATAATATTTTTCTTCATTACCCTTTCCTACACTTTCATAATATGTGATGTTAGACTCACAGGCCTATAATTACTTGCCTCAAGTCTTGATCCACTTTTGAAAGTAGGGGTGATATATGCTAATTTGTGCTCATCATAAATCTTGCCTGTATCTACACTTTGTCTTAATAATATTGCAAGTGGCTTTGCGATAGAATGAACTACTTTCTTTAACAAAATAGCAGGGATTCCATCAGGCCCTGCAGCAGCTCCATTTTTAATTTCATTAATTGCCTGCACAATATCAGCTTCATTAATTTCTATGTCAGCTAGATATTCACTATTTTCGTCCCTTACTTCTATATCATTATCTTCATTATCTATTCTAGGGGTGAATTCTCTCTTATATCGTTCTGCCAGTATGTTGCAAATTTCCTTTTTTTCATTCGTTAATCTCCCTTCAATTCTCAGAGGGCCTATTTCTATTCTTCTTTTATTCATCTTCTTCGCACATGAGTATAATAGTTTGGGGTTTTGCTTGATATTTAATAGGGTTTTTTCTTCCAATTCCCGTTTTTCATTTTCTTTTGATTGTATAATCTTTTGTTCTGCATTTTCTATCTTACTTTTTAGTTCTATAACTTTCCATGCATTTTTTTCTTTTGCAAGACCTTTTTTCCACTTTCTGATTTTCTGGAACAAGATCCTTCTGTCTCTTGGTATGCATGAATGATGTTTACTTTTCTTCTTCGGTATATATTTATCCACTATTTTCTCTAATATTTTATATAATATCTCCGTATTTACCCTTATGTCATCGCTTACGAAAATGTTATCCCAATCTTTGTTTAATTCTTCATTTATTTCTGACCATTTTATATTTTTACTGTAGAAGTTGTATTTTCCATATCCTTCCCACTTTTTCATTTCTTGCTTATCTCTGTTTTCACTTGCTTTGGAATGAACTGTTAATTCTATGACATTATGGTCTGAAATACTCGCATTATAAACTATTATTTCTTTAACATAATTCACCTCGTTCACAAATACTAGGTCTAAAGTATTTTCCTTTCTTGTTGGCAGGTGATTTATTTGTTGAATGTTGTATTCTAGTAGCATATCTAATAGCTTTTCGAATTGCCTCTTATCTTCTGCACTACTATTACTCTCTTTTTTATATGTATAAGTACATCCACAATCTCCTATACGTTCTTTCCATTCTACGAAAGGAAAGTTGAAGTCACCAGATAGGAGAATAGTCCAGTCCTTGTGATTTCTACATATATCATCCAATTTTTCAATTATTAAGTCAAACTCTTTAGTATTAGGAGGTCTATATATTACTATGTTCATTAATTTTTCAGATTCAAATTCTACCGCTATTAGTTCACATTCTGAGTTACTATATTTCTCATATATTTCCTTGTTTTTTGTCTTTCCCATATATTGCGGTTCCCCCTTGATTCCTATTTTTTCTATCTGATCTATAAGTTTGGAACCCTTTTATTTGATCATCATTCCCAGTCTCTTGGGAATACCAGGTTTCACTTATATTCATTATATCTATTTTCTTTTCAATTTGGGTTAGTTCTTCTAAGTACTCTATTTTTCTTTTTGAGTTACTCGTACCTAAACCCTGCGCATTCATCACTATGATGGTTTGCGTGTTTTCTCCTTCATTTAATATTGGTAGTAATAAGGATTTTCCCATGTCTCTTTCCTGTTCTGGTATGTTGTTCTTTTTTTCATTTCCAGAAATTCTGACATTAAAAAATCCAACTTTTCCATAATATTTGATCTTCCTTCATCATAATTATTCATTTTGTGTCTGAATCTGCAATTTTCTCCGTTTCTGCAATATCCTCTTGCATAATAAATACAGTTATTATCCCTTGAGTAGAATTTTGGAGCTGATGCATTGAAATTTTTTGCTGACATCTCTGCATATCTCATTGGTGGTTTGCTTTTCTCTTTTACCTGATATTCTTGATTTCTCTCTTTATTTGTTTCTTTCTTATTTTGGATTTTATTACTTGGTTGGTTATTTATTTGATTATGATTCATGGCTACAGGGTGCATATATTTGCATTTTTTGTCGAACTTACATCCTTTTCCTTCTTTTAGGTTTTTGCATATTTTTGGATGCAGATCTCTGCAATCATCCCCATATCCATCCAGGTATGCACATTTACCATATATTTCATAGTTGTGACATACATTAGGATGTTTGTAGTAACATCTTTCTCCAAATCTGCAATTCCCTCTTTTCAAAAGGTTGCAGATTTTGTCTTTCTTGTCTATTTTTTCCTCTTTCCCGTCATTGTGTAGATCTGGGTAGAGCCTCTTCGGGATTTGCTTTTCTGTTGCCATATCGTAATTTATTTCTTCGTAGGTATGCTGCTTTATTGCCTCATATGTAGTATCAATGAGTATCTCTGCATCCATACTTTAATCTTGTTCTTTGTTTTCCTTATTTTTTTCTGTCATTTCATTTTTGTTTACTTCTCTTCCGTTTTCCTCTTCTTCTTCTTCTTCTTCTTCTTCCTCTTCCTCTTCTTCTTCATCCTCAACTATTTGTACATTCAATCTTGATTTAATAACATTGTCTATCCATGATAGAAATGTTGAACAAAAAATTCTTGTATCTTTTCTCATATCTTGTATTACCTCAGCACACTGTGGATGGGTCGGAATGTTGCATGCAGCACATTTTCTGATTAGGTTTTGTGGATTGACTATGCTATACCAAACCTTACACAGTTTGCATGCTTTTGGCATTCTTTTTCCTAATGCGTCAATTAGGATATTCACAAGATTCACCTTATTAATTTTCTTTGTCGGAATATGTTGGTTTATGTATATTTTCTTTATGAGTCTCTTGACCACTTGGATTTTATTTGGAACTTCTTCAATTATTTTCAAGATGTTTTCATTAGATTTTTTCCAGTTTGAAGGATTATATCCTTCTAATATATCTATGAATGCTTTTGTATCTTTTTGGTTAGGACTGTTGCTGATTTCATAGATGAGAAATGCCAGTTCCCTTCCTGCTACCTCATCGTATTGCGAATCTGCTAAACACGCTAAATTACGCCATCTCTTCCCGCAGTTGGAACTTACTGCCATCTTGTTCTGATTTACAGTATTACACTTGATAAACTAACTTAGAAGACGCTTTATCCTACTATTTTCACACTAATCTTATCACCGATAGTTCACGAACACTTCTAGATATTTCTCAAATTCTAGTCGTATGTTAAACTTGTGATATCTGTTGATTAATCTGATTTCACGCGGGAAGAGAGAGAGAGAGAGAGAGAGAAACGGCAAGACAAATGAGAGAGAGAGAGAGAGAGAGAGAGGAACTAAGATAAAGATACGGAGAGAGAGAGCGAGAGAGAGAGAGAGAGAGAG
>NC_087208.1:48414615-48442115 GCF_015104395.2 Macrobrachium nipponense | reverse complement strand
GATGGAGATACCAGGCATTTCGTGAAATGCCTGAAATTTAAGCAGGTAAGGAAATGCGCTTATATATGATTTGATATATATATATATATATATATATATATATATATATATATATATATATATATATATATATATATATATGCAAAGTGTTTATTAAATTCGCAAGGATTTCAACAACACAATATATATTTTGATGGCCACACACACACACACACACACACACACTTCTTCCCATCACCAGAACCCCCTCCGTATATATACCATTCCAATAAATAAAAAACATAGAATCAAAATCAAAAGAAATATACCGATTCAACAAAGCAGTCGAACGGCACCTTTGACAAAAACCATAAAAGCAAATTGCTTTGTATAATGGATTCTGGTGGATATTGGGGCACTCAACCCTCTCGAGATTAACTAACTTTGTCATTAAAATACATTCGTCAAGCCGGGGTTGATGTATTGAGCGTCCTCCGCGTTCTAGAGCTTTTATTGTTCATTATTATATCCGCTGTGGGTGGAATGCTGGTGGTATGTATTCATTATTATAAATGGGTTAGACTGATGGAGTTTCCTTACCTGTGAACTATAGTTTATTGGTTGGACGGTGATTAGTATGGACAAGAGACAAGGTGGATGGTAAGGTTGTTTATGTGTGTTTGTATATATATTATATATATATACATATATATATATATCTATAATATATATATATAGATATATATATGGATATATATATATATACTATATATATATATATATAGCATATATATATATAATATATATATTATGATATATAACTATATATTATATATATATATACCCATAGATATATATATATATAAATATATATATATATATATATATATATATATATATATATATATATATATATAAGTAATATTAACATACAAAAAGGCAAAGTAACGAGAACTGAAGGGATAAAGCAACATCAAACACATAGATGAGACAGGATACAAATACCTGGGAATAATGGAAGGAGGGGATATAAAACTCCAAGAGATGAAGGACACGGTCAGGAAAGAATATATGCAGAGACTCAAGGCGATACTCAAGTCAAAACTCAACGCCAGAAATATGATAAAAGCCATAAACACATGGGCAGTGCCAGTAATCAAATACAGCGCAGGAATAGTGGAATGGACGAAGGCAGAACTCTGCAGCATAGAACAGAAAACCAGGAAACATATGACAACACACAAAGCACTACACCCAAGAGCAAATACGGACAGACTATACATAACACGAAAGGAAGGAGGGAGAGGACTACTAAGTAAAGAGGACTGCGTCAACATCGAGAACAGAGCACTGGGGCAATATCTGAAAACCAGTGAAGACGAGTGGCTAAAGAGTGCATGGGAAGAAGGACTAATAAAAATAGACGAAGACCCAGAAATATACAGAGACAGGAGAATGACAAACAGAACAGAGGACTGGCACAACAAACCAATGCACGGACAATACATGAGACAGACTAAAGAACTAGCCAGCGATGACACATGGCAATGGCTACAGAGGGGAGAGCTCAAGAAGGAAACTGAAGGAATGATAACAGCGGCACAAGATCAGGCCCTAAGAACCAGATATGTTCAAAGAACGAAAGACGGAAATAACATCTCTCCCATATGTAGGAAGTGCAATACGAAAAATGAAACCATAAACCACATAGCAAGCGAATGCCCGGCACTTGCACAGAACCAGTACAAAAAGAGGCATGATTCAGTGGCAAAAGCCCTCCACTGGAGCCTGTGCAAGAAACATCAGTCACCTTGTAGTAATAAGTGGTACGAGCACCAACCTGAGGGAGTGATAGAAAACGATCAGGCAAAGATCCTCTGGGACTATGGTATCAGAACGGATAGGGTGAAACGTGCAAATAGACCAGACGTGACGTTGATTGACAAAGTCAAGAAGAAAGTATCACTCATTGATGTCGCAATACCATGGGACACCAGAGTTGAAGAGAAAGAGAGGGAAAAAATGGATAAGTATCAAGATCTAAAAATAGAAATAAGAAGAATATGGGATATGCCAGTGGAAATCATATCCATAATCATAGGAGCACTAGGCACGATCCCAAGATATCTGAAAAGGAATCTAGAAAAACTAGACGCTGAAGTAGCTCCAGGACTCATGCAGAAGAGTGTGATCCTAGAAACGGCGCACATAGTAAGAAAAGTGATGGACTCCTAAGGAGGCATGATGCAACCCGGAACCCCACACTATAAATACCACCCAGTCGAATTGGAGGATTGTGATAGAGCAAAAAAAAAAAAATTAATAATAATAATAAGTTAATGTTGTCAATAATAATAATAATAATAATAATAATAATATGATGTTGATGACACTGACTAGTATTATTATATAACTAAATAATAATAACAATAATAATAGTATTATTATATAACTGACAATTAAACCTCTTTCGTAAAAAAATCATTAATGATCCCTACTAATATATATATATATATATATATATATATATATATATATATATATATATATATATATATATATATATATAATTACAAATGCTGAAATTATACTTTAATGTATTGCACCTTGTTGCTAACTGCAATAATTCGCTAGACTGACTCTCTCTCTCTCTCTCCTCTCTCTCTCTCTCTCTATCTCTCTTCTCTCTCTCTCGCTCTCGTAACTCGCTCTCGTCTCTCTCATCGATCTCTCTCTCTCCCTCTTCTCCATCCTCTCCTCCTCTCTCTCTATATATATATATATATATATATATATATATATATATATATATATATATATACATATATATATATATATATATATATATATATATATATATATATATATATATATATATATATTATATATATGTATAACAGAATCACGAAAGTTAGGAACGTGATAAATCCATAAATAAAGATAAATGCCACGAAGGAAAAATAAACGAAGGAGTCTGCGAGATCTTTCGGCTGAAAAGCCCTTTACTGTAAAGGGCTTTTCAGCCGAAAGATCTCGCAGACTCCTTCGTTTATTTTTCCTTCGTGGCATTTATCTAGCTGCTTCAGTAAAGGGCTTTTCAGCCGAAAGATCTCGCAGACTCCTTCGTATTTTTCCTTCGTGGCATTTATCTTTATATATATATATATATATATATATATATATATATATATATATATATATATATATATATATATATATACATAGAGAGAGAGAGAGAGAGAGTTAAAACTGACAGTTTTTGCGGAATATTTTACAATCTATTGAAGGCATTACAAGCTATGTAATTCATTACACACAGACTCCAAATTATGACGTGTTTCTACGAATTCAAATATAAAAAATGTGCTATATTTTATGTAAGATTATTATCAACTAGAATGAAATATGCAATTCTGAATAATGCAAGCTGTCCAGTATTAGAGAAACAGAGATGAAAGTCCCGAATATCTGATGTTTTCATAGAATTGTCAGTTCTCAAAAGGACTTTTATTCCGAGTACTTGATAAATACTTGGGACAACTTCGTCGGTGCCTATAGGAGAGAGAGTAGGAGACAGAGTCCTTTCCCTCCTTCAGAAGTGAAGCGTCCTTGTGCATGCTTGCATTCAAGTGCCTGCTTGTTTCCTTGCATCAGAGGTCTCTCTCTCTCTCTCTCTCTCTCTCTCTCTCTCTCTCTCTAGAATGACAAATATTGCATATCCACTCTATCTTTCTATAGAATGACATGTTTCATTCTCTCTCTCTCTCTCTCTCTCTCTCTCTCTCTCTCTCTCTCTCTCTCTCTCTCTCGGATGCAAGGCACAAGCAGTCCTAAAAAGTAGTAGAGAAAAGAAGAAAAAAAAATTCTCTCATTTTCCTTTCTCAAACTTGCTTTCACCTCCAACCCTTGTTTATCTTCTTCTTCTTCTTCTTCTTCTTCTTCTGTTTCGCGTTCATTAGCCGCTGTTTTTCTTTCCTCTTCTTTTTATTTTTATTCAGGGATTCATTCTCTCCTTATTTACTGCCTCTGTTTGCATTTCTCTTATTTACTTCCTTTTTTTTTTTTTGCTTTCTTTCCTTTCGTCTGCTTGGGAAAGCAGCGGTATTTTGTCTCTTTTATACAGGACGAGAGATGAGTTCTTTGTTGTTTTATAAAGTAAAAGATACAAATACTCCGTGTACTCTATAAAGTACGATTAGACATTTACGTTTTGTCTTATAAAGTGCAAGAGACAAGTAACTGTTTGTATCTTTTGTAAAGTACAAGAGACGATTGCGTTTTGTGTCTTTTATAAAGTAAAAGATACAAGTAGTATATGTCTTTTATAAAGCAGAAGAGACTTATACCTTGTGACCTTTATATAAAGTACAAAGAACGAGTACTTTGTGTATTTTATAAAGCACAAGAGACGAATGCTATGTGTCTTTTATAAAAAACAAGAGACGAGTATTTTACATTTTTCGAAAAAAAATAAATAAAAAAAAAATCACAACCAATAAACAACCGATCGCTTGTATTCGAACCGACTCATTTACAAACAATGGGAGTTGGGAATAAACTATATCTGTTAATGTGCGTAATTTAAGGTGTAATTAAGTGTAATTGTTTATAAATACCATTTGCAGCGTTCCGCTGCTCGTAGGTTCCCAGTTTGAATGGAGGGGGAGGGGGGGGGGCATAATTCGAGCCCGGTCGGTCGTAAGGTTACGTGTGATGGCGGTTTTTCTATCGATTCTTTAATGTATTGGGAGATCAGAAGTGTATTCGGAATTTCCTCTAAGTTATGTAATACAATATACATACATACATTCATATATGTATGTATACAGTGGTCCCCCCGTATTCGCGGGGGATGCGTACCAGACCCCCCCATGAATAGTTAGAACCCGCGAATGTTTGGAACCCCTATAAAAATGCTAAAAACAGCCTATTTTGTTAGTTAAAACTCAAGAAAACCCCACTAAAAATTTTCATACATGGTTTTTTTAATAGTTTTATCACAAAAAGTGCATTTTATGATGAAATTCATAAAAAAAACCAGGAATTTGTGGATATTTATCATAGAAAAATACCGCGAATTTTCCGCGAATAATGCAGGGAAACGTTCCCGAGAGAAATCCGCGAATGAGTGAGTCCACGAATCTGGAGAACGCGAATACGGGGCATCCACTGTATATGTATGTGCGTGTACATTTCGTGATTACACAAACGCACGAAGACGTACACAGTTTTTCCGATCTAAAAATCCTAACTTTCTGATTTACTCAATTTTTTTTTCTTTTTTTATACTGTCCGTAATCTTCTAATGTGATAATCCTTTGGGAGTATCAGGACCTAAGATTGCAAGAGGATATATATATATAACATATATATATATATATATATATATATATATATATATATATATATATATATATATATATATTCTGCTATAAACTAAGTTAAGGTAAGGTTAATTCAATTTCCATCTAACTATTAAAAGCAGAATGAATTATTATAACTCTACTCTCGCGAAATTTATCATTAAAAAAAAAAATTATGTTCACGATGAAAAAAATTACGGCAATTTAAAATACGCAAATAAATGTATTTAAACTATGTAAATATTTTATTATATTTATCCGGATTGAGTCATTAATATTCAAACATTGGAAGACATTAGAGCGGATGAATTCATTTTGAATTCAGTTCCAGAAAATGACCTGGAATTCGATTCCAATGAATTATTTGGAATCCTGTACAAGAGACAGATTGATGAAGAAATTTATTTCAGTTGAATTATATTGAAATTAAATACAAAAGAATAAAAAGCTGAACTCAATATGAGAGAGTTATACTGAATTATACTGAATTCAATTCAATAAAATCTTATTGAATTGAATACGATGGAATGATATTGAATTAAATTCGAGAAAATATTGAATTCAATACAAGAAAATTATGTTGAATTCAATGCAATGATGAACTCAATACGAGAGAATTATATTGAATTCAGTTCGAAAAAAATGATATTGAGTTCAATTCGAAGCAAAATTATATTGAATTCAATGCAATAAAATTATATTGAATTCAAATGCCAATAAAATTATATTGAATTTCACGTTTGCAATTAAAAAAACAAAAAAAATTAATTTTTTAGTGAATTTCAATAAATAAAATTAAAAATTGTATTGAATTTCAATGCAATAACAAAGTTATATGGAACTTCAGTGCCAATAAAATTATAGTGAATTCGAATGTAATAAAAATTATGTTTGAATTCTAATGCAATAAATTAGTGTGAACTCAATATGCAATTAAAATTATTATTGGAATTCAATGCAATAAAATTATATTGAATTTAGTGCAATAAAATTAAATTACATTGAATTTAATGCAATAAAATTATATTGAATTCAGTAAAATTATAGGAAATTATATTGAATTCAATGCAATAAAATTATATTGAATTCAATGTAATAATATTATATTGAATTCAATGTAATAAAATTATATTGAATTCAATTTAACAAAATTATATTGAATTCAATGCAATGAAATTATAGTGAATTCGATGTAATAAAATTATATTGAATTCAATGCAAGAAAATTATATTGAATTCAGTGTAATAAAATTATATTGAATTCAGGGCAACAGAATGATGCTAAATTGAACACAAAGGAATAATATACATAACGAGGTATACTGTAGGCATTACTTAAGGTATATTGTATTACGTACCATACACTCGAGTCCGAAAATACACTACTGATGGCCCAATACATTACGGAATCGGTGCCAAAATGATGCCCCCCCTACTACTCCCATTCAAAGTGGGAACCAACGACCGGCGGTGCAATGCAAATGATATTTATAAACAATTACACTTAATTACGTCTTTAATTACCGCTCATTAACAGAGATAGATTATTCCCAGCTCCCCTTGTTTGTAAATGAGTCTGTTTGTGATTGCTATCTTTTTATTGTTTTTCTAAAAGATACAGAGAACTCGTCTCTTTGTATTTTTTTTTTATAAAAGACACATTGCATTTGTCTCTTGTGCTTTATAGAATACACAAAGTACTCGTCTTTTGTACTTTATAAAGGTCACAAGGTATTAGTCTTTTCTGCTTTATAAAAGACATATGATACTTGCATCTTTTACTTTATAAAAGACACCAAACGTAATCGTCTCTTGTACTTTATAGAAGACACAAAAGTTACTTGTCTCTTGTACTTTATAAAGGTCAAAATGTAATTCTCTTTCGTACTTTATAGAGGACACAGAGTATTTGTCTATTTTACTCTATTTAAAAGAAAAGAAAGAACTCATCTCTCGTCCTGTATAAAAGAGACAAAATACCGCTGCTTTCCCAAGCAGACGGAAGGAAAGAAAGCAAAAAATAAAAAAAAAAATAAAAAAGGCAGTAAATAAGAGAAAAGCAAACACGGGCAGTAAATAGAAGACGAATGAATCCGATAATAAAGAAATAAAGAAGAAGAGGAAAGAAAAACAACGGCTAATGAACAAGCAACAAGAAGAAGAAGAGGAAGAAAGAAGAAGAGAAGAAGAAAGAAGAAAGAGAAACGAAGAAGAGAAGATAGAGGATAAGAGAGATAGCGAGAGCAGAAGAGAGAGAGAGAATGCAATATATGTCATTCTATAGAAAGAAAGAGAGAAACACGTTTTATATCTATAGAGAGAGAGAGAGAGAGAGAGAGAGAGAGAGAGAGAGCAAGCAAGCCCGCAGGCACTTGAATGCAAGCATGCACAAGGACGCTTCACTTCTGAAGGAACGAAAGAACTCTCCTGTCACACTCTCCTACAGGCGCCGACTAAGGATATTCATCACAAGCTCAGGATGCGAGTCCTTCTGACAAATTAATAATTACACGACAAAACAACTTGTGGAACTTTTTGTTTGCAAATAAAATAAGTTGTATATAAAACTTGGGTTTTTTGTGGATTGAGGTTGTTTGAATATGTTATATTTTAAGAGTTTTTATTGTATTAAGCTCATGACATTCTAAACTTTCAAATGATTGGAAATGATTTTCGTGAAATGATCAGTTTTGACTTTTTGGATTTCAGATAACCTGAGGTTATTTGTTTATTATATATATATATATATATATATATATATATATATATATATATATATATATATATATATATATATATATATATATATATATATATATGTATATATATATACATATGCACAGTGATGCTCAAATCTCATGCGACATGACTCCATAGAATTTCGTTCAAAATTCATTAACTGGCAACCTAGCATGCTTCATATTTATATATCATTTCAATACGATAACGCGATTGTTGCATACAATAAGGACATAGTATGTTTCATAAGAGTGAAATCTGTCATATATTTCAAAACTGTAAGAAAATGTTACGTGTAGCCAAATTTCAGAAAAACTCTTACAAAACATTTTCAAAACTTTCGTTCACTCATCGCTGAAGCATTCAACCAAAACCAAGTCATCATGAAACATCAGTTCAAATGTTAAATAAAAAAAAACTAAAAAATTGTAATAACACTAATAATGCTTCCAAAGCAAGCATAAAATTTGAAATAGTCCTATTTGATTGCTTTTACACCTCAACGCTGAAATATATTTAATATGTATAAACAAAAGTAGAATGCGCCCACCGATATCTACGTGTGAGGGGAGCATGTGTGACGTATCATTAATGTTGGTGCAACAACATCTACCTAGTGTAACAGAAGTAGGTCTACAATGAGTAGCGACCATGAAATTATCTTGAAAGCCTTCACTTTATATGTGTTAGAGGAATATTTGGATTATCATACACAAACGTTTGTTAAATTTCTTTCATATTTCAAAAATGATGACATACTAGCAAATATTCGCCTTTGCAATTATTCTTTTGTCAAAGCCAAGATATTATTCCTAGGCCTAGGTGTTAGATTTCTTTTATTTACACTTAACATTCACATCTCTCTATTAATAGTTTCTGGCAGAAAGCAAATGAGGTTATCTACGCATTCTTGCACTTCAAGTTACCTTATGGAAGAATTAATTATACATCAAAAGCGAACAGAAGAACTTTTAAGAAAATATTTTAAACCAGTTGAAAAACAAGTGTTCCATGCGCCTTGATATTAATACTTATGATATTTCGACTAATAGCCATCTCCTACATATAAACCAAATTATTAATATATTTTATTCCTCAAAGAACAGGAAATCTCTACAAATAAAAACATTAGTAACATTAAATCTCAGAGGGCTTAGATTATTTTTTTAGGCCTATAAACCATTTTGCAACATACAGGCAGCTTAAACGCAGCCTGAAACTTCAACATTCAAAGAAAAATACTTCTAATTCATACTCCTATTGTATTCCTCAAAGAACAGATAATCTCTACAAATAAATTCAGTAGTAACAGGTTACATCTCTGAAGGCTTAGATTGTTTTTTTAGGCCTATAAAACATTTTGCAACATACATGCAGCTTAAACACGGCCGAAAACTTCAACATTCAAAGAAAACTAGTTTAAATTCATATTCCTACTTTGAAATTGTTGTTATGATTGTTGAGCTTATTAGGTCTACTGTCATAATGCTGCAGACGTGGTTATGTTGACCAGTCCGAGGAGCATGTTAAGTGAGCTTTCATTGCTGGCACCGCTAACCTTATCACACCGCACTTTGAACCGAGCAACGTAAAAAAAAAAGAAAAAAAGAATTCAAATCACACAGATTACGAATTATACCAATGCATAAAAAGGATCACATCTATTCAACCATAAGGAAAATAGGGCTAGCTGTGAATTCGCGAACTTTTCGACATGTATGACATTACAAAAAAAAAAAAAAAAAGTTTAGCACTACTTGGCAACGTCACGTTGTGTCTGAGAATGTGGACGATACAAAAAGAATCGTGTCGCATGAGATTTAAGCACCACTGTACAGTGATGCTCAAATCTCATGCGACATGATTCCATAGGATTTCGTTCAAAATTCACTAATTGACTACCTAGCATGCTCCATATCTATCTATTATTTCAATGCGAAAACGCGATTATCGCATGCAATAAGGGCATAATATGTTTCATTAGAGTAAAATCTGTCATATATTTGAAAACTGTAAGAAAATGTCACGTGTAGCCAAATTTCAGAAAAACTCTTACGAAACATTTTCATAACTTTCGTTCACTCATTGCTGAAGCACTTGACCAAAACGAAGTCGTCACCAAACCTCAGTTCAAATGTTAAATAAAAAAAAAACGAAAAAAATTGTCGTAACATTAATAACGCTTCCAAAGCAAGCATAAAATTTGAAATAGTCCTATTTGATTGCCTTTACACCTCAACGCTGAAAAAATGTAAATATGTATATCCAAAAGTAGAATGCGCCCACCGATATCGACGTGTGAGGGGAGCATGTGTGACGTATCATTAGTGTTGGTGCAACAACAACCACGTGGCATATAAGTAAGTCTGCAATGAGTAGCGACCATGAAATGATCTGGAAAACATTTACTTTATATATGTTAAAGGAATATGTAGATTTCCATACATAATTATTTGTTATCTTTCTTAAATATTTAAAAAATGATAGCATACTAGCAAATATTCGCCTATTTGTCAAAGCCAAGATATTATTCCTAGGCCTAGGTGTTAGATTTCTTTACTTTACACTTAATATTCACATCTCTATATCAACAATTTCTGGCCAGAAAGCAAATGAGGTTATCTACACATTCTTGCACTTCAAGGTACCTTATGAAAGAATAAATTATACACCAAAAGCGAACAGGGACTTTTAATTAAGAAAATAATATTGTAACCCAGTTGAAAAACAAGTGTTCCATACGCCTTGATATTAATACTTATGATACTTCGATTAATAGCCATCTTCTCTATATAACCAAAATCATCATAATTTATTCCTCAAAGAACAGGTAAGCTCTACAAATAAAAACATTAGTAACAGATTACATCTCAGAAAACTTAATTATTTTTTTAGGCCTATAAATCATTTTGCAACATACAAGCAGCTTAAACACAGCCCGAAACTTTAACATTCAAAGAAAACTGGTTGCAATTCATATTTCTATTGTATTCCTCAAAGTACAGGTAATCTCTACAAATAAATTCATCAGTAACAGATTACATCTCAGAAGGCTTAGATTATTTTTAGGCCTATAAAACATTTTCCAACATACAGGCAGCTTAAACGCAGTCGAAAACTTCAACATTCAAAGAAAACTTGTATTAATTCATATTCCTACTTTGAAATTGCTGTTATGACTGTTGAGCTTATTAGGTCTGCTGTCATAATGCTGCAGACGTGGTTATGTTGACCAGTCCGAGGAGCATGTTAAGTGTGCTTTCATTGCTAGCACCGCTAACCTTATCACACCGCACTTTGAACTGAACAACGTAAAAAAAAAAAAAAAAAAAAAAAATCGGTTCAAATCACAGATTAAGAATTGTACCAATGCATAAAAAGGATCACATCTATTCAACCATAGGGGAAATGGGGCTAGCTGAGAATTCGCAAACTTTTCGACATGTATGACATTACAAAAAAAAAATAAAAAAATTAAAAATGTTTAGCACTACTTGGCAACGTCACGTTGAGTCTGAGAATCTAGACGATAAAAAAAGAATCGTGTCGCATGAGATTTGAGCACCACTGTACGTAGAGCATGATATGTCTAAGCAAGGGGAAGATTCCTAAGAATTTATAAAGTGAAATGATTTTCGGCTTTATAGTTTTAAATTGATAGAGGAACTGTAGGGATTATATATACTTAATATACATTGATATATATATTATATATATATTATATATAATATATATTATATATGATATATAATATCTCTATATATGTATATGTCTGTATGTATATATAGATATATATAGATATATATATTTTTGTATAATATATATATAATATATATATTGTATATGTGTGTTTATATATAGATATATTTGCATATATATAATGTATATATAGAAATAAACATATGTCGAGATATGTGGAGAGAGAAAGAGAGAGAATTATCCGACGTTCTAATGATCTGACGCTTAACAGTAATTATTATTATCAATGCAATTCCACTACCTTTATCATGCGCAACGTGAAATCAGTATGAATAATGCAGATATTTGCTGATATTTTTAAAAAAATATAAATGATTTTGAAAAAATTAATTTCCCTAAAGAAATTAATTAGGAATTAAACCCACATTTGTGGAGTGGAATGAAATGGTAGCTGGTGGCTTCAAAAGGAGAGATTAGTATTCACTGCAATTAAGAATTGTACATCAAAAAAAGTTAGCGTTAAAATGATTTTTTTTTCTAATATTCGAAGCAGAAAAGATTCATTGAAATGAAATGTTGGAATTACCAGGGACTCGTATTATGATTTATGAAATGGTTTTCAGTTTCTCTGACTCTCTGACAATGCATATCTTTTATAACAGATTTTTATCTCGTTTGTTGTATGTAATATTACTGCATTCCAATTTCCTGTTTAAATATATATGTTTTATCTTCCCTAGCTCTCTCCCTCACTTTAATTACAGAGTCCTTTGATCGTGTGTGTAATAATTGTCTCTCTCTCTCTTTCTATCTCTCTCTCTCATAAATTCCTGTGTAAATATGTTTTGTATTCTCTCTCTCTCTATCTCTCTCTCTCTCTCTCTCTCTCTCTCTCTCTCTCTCTCTGTGTGTGTGTGTGTGTGTGTGTGTGTGTGTGTCACTCATCATAAATTCATGTGTATATATTTATTATAGTTCTCTCTCTCTCTCTCTCTCTTCTCTCTCTCTCTCTCTCTCTCTCTCTCTCTCTCTCTCTCTCTTTCGAGTATTGCCATTTTGCTTGGTGAGACGTACCCACGCACAGTCTGATTAATCAACAGATATCACGCATTTAACATACGTCTAGAAAGTGTTTGTGAACTGTCGGTGATAAGATTAGTGTGAAAATAGTAGGATAAAGCGTCTACTAAGTTAGTTTATTAAGTGAAATATTGTAAATCAGATCAAGATGGCAGTAAGTTCCAACTGTGGTAAGAAATGGCGAAATCTTGCTTGTCCAGCAGATTCGCAATATGATGAGGTATCATGAAGGGAGCTGGCATTTCTCATCTATGAGATCAACAACAACCCTAATCAAAAAGATACAAAAGCATTCATAGACATATTAGAAGGATATGATCATTCAAACTGGAACAAATCAACAGAAAACATCTTGAAAATAATTGAAGAAGTTCCAAATAAAATCCAAGTGGTCAAGAGAATCATAAAGAAAATTTACATCAATCAACATATTCCGACAAAGAAAATGAATAAGGAGAACATTGTGAAAATACTAATTGATGCAATAGGCAAAAAAATGCCAAAAGCAAACTGTGTAAGGTGTGGCATAGCATAGTCAATCCACAAAACCTGATCAGAAAATGTTCTGCATGCAACATTCCAACGCAACCTCAATGTGCTGAAGTAATGGAAAATACGAGTAAGGATACCAGAATATTTTGCTCAACATGTCTATCATGGATAGGCAATGTTATTAAATCAAGACTTAATGTACAAATAGTTGAGGATGAAGAAGAAGAAGAAGAGGAAGAAGAAGAAGAGGAAAATGGAAGAGAAGAAAACAAAACTGAAAGGACAGAAAAAAAATAAGGAAAACAAAGAACAAGATAAGAGTATGGATGCAGAGATACTCATTGATACTACATATGAGGCAATCAAGCAGCATACATACAAAGAAATAAATTACGACATGACAACACAAAAGAAAATTCCGAAGAGGCTCTACCCAGATCTGCACACTGATGGGAAAGAGGAAAAAATAGACAAGAAAGACAAAGTCTACACCCTTTTGAAAAGAGGGAATTGCATATTTGGAGAAAGATGTTACTACAAACATCTGAAGGTATGTCACAACTATGAAATCTATGGTAAATGTGCATACCTAGAAGGCTATGAGGATGATTGCAGAGATCTACAGCCAAAAATATGCAAAAACAGAAATGAAGGAAAAGGATGTAAGTTTGACAAAAAATGTAAATATATGCACCCTGTAGCCATGAATCAAAATCAATTAAATAATCAATTAAATAATAAAATCCAAAATAGGAAAGAAACAAATAAAGAGAGAAACAAAGAACATGAGGTGAAGGAAAAAAGCAAGCCATCACCGAGATATGGAGTGTCAGCAAAGAATTTCCAAGCCTCAGCTCCAAGATACTACAGCTCAAGAGATAAATACTGTATGTACGATGCTAGGGGATATTGCAGATACGGAGAAAATTGCAGATTCAGACACAAAATGAATAATTATGATGAAGGAAGATCAAATATTATGGAAAAGTTGGATTTTTTAATGTCAGAATTTCTGGAAATTAAGAAAAGAACAACATACCGGAACAGGAAAGAGACGTGGGAAAATCCTTATTATTATCCATATTAAACGAAGGAGATAACACGCAAACCATCATAGTGATGAATGCGCAGGTTTTAGTTAGAGTAACTCAAAACGAGTAACTGAAAGAGAAAAGTAGAGTACTTAGACGAACTAACCCAAATTGAAAAGAAAATAGATATAATGAATATAAGTGAAACCTGGTATTCCCAAGAGACTGTAAAGGACGATCAAATAAAAAGGTTCCAAACTTATAGATCGGATAGAAAAAATAGGAATCAAGGGGGAACCGCAATATATGGGAAAGAAAAAAACAAGGAAAAATATATGATAAATATAGTAACTCAGAACGTGAACTAATAGCGGTAGAATTTGAATCTGAAAAATTAATGAACAGTAATATATAGACCCCCTAATACTAAAGAGTTTGACACAATAATAGAAAAATTGGATGATATATGTAGAAATCACAAGGACTGGACTATTCTCCTATCTGGAGACTTTAACTTTCCTTTCGTAGACTGGAAAGAACGAATAGGAGATCGTGGTTGTAGTTATACATATAAAAAAAGTAATAGTAGTGCAGAAGATAAGAGGCAATTCGAAAAACTACTAGATATGCTACTAGAATACAACATTCAATAAATAAATCACCTGCCAACAAGAAAGGAAATACTTTAGACCTAGTATTTGTGAACGAGGTGAATTATGTTAAAGAAATAATAATGCGAGAATTTCAGAACATAATGTCATAGAATTAACAGTCCATTCCAAAGCAAGTTAAAACAGCGATAAGCAAGAAATGAAAAAGTGGGAAGGATATGTAAAATACAACTTCTACAGTAAAAATATAAAAAGGCCAGAAATAAATGAAGAATTGAACAAAGATTGGGATAACATTTTCGTAAGTGATGATATAAGGGTAAATACGGAGATATTATATAAAACATTAGAGAAAATAGTGGATAAATATATACCGAAGAAGAAAAGTAAACATCAGTCATGCATACCAAGAGACAGAAGGATCTTGTTCCAGAAAATCAGAAAGTGGAAAAAAGGTCTTGCAAAAGAAAAAAAATGCATGGAAAGTGATCGAACTAAAAAGTAAAATAGAAAATGCAAAATAAAAGATTATACAATCAAAAGAAAATGAAAAACGGGACTTGGAAGAAAAACCCTAGTAAATATCAAGCAAAACCCCAAACTATTGTAATCGTATGCGAAAAAGATGAATAAAAGAAGAATAGAAATAGGCCCTCTAAGAATTGAAGGGAGATTAACGAATGAAAAAAGGAAATATGCAACATATTGGCAGAACAATATAAGAGAGAATTCACTCCTAGAATTTATAATGAAGATAATGAAATAGAAGTAAGGGATGAAAATAGTGAATATCTAGCAGACATAGATATTAATGAAGATGATATTGTGCAGGCTATTAATGAAATTAAAAATGGAACTGCAACAGGGCCTGATGGTGTCCCTGCTATTTTGTTAAAGAAAGTAGTTCATTCTATCGCAAAGCCACTTGCAATATTATTAAGTCAAAGTGTAGATACAGGCAAGATTTATGATGAGCACCAATTAGCATATATTACCCCTACTTTCAAAAGTGGATCAAGACTAGAGGCAAGTAATTATAGGCCTGTGAGTCTAACATCACATATTATGAAAGTGTATGAAAGGGTAATGAAGAAAAATATTATGAAACATTTAATAAAAAATAATTTGTTCAATATAGGACAACGTGGTTTTGTACCCGGAAAAAGTACACAAACCCAACTGTTAGTCCACCGTGAGAACATATACAAAAATATGAAAAGCGGAAATGAAACAAATGTTGTTTATCTAGACTTTGTAGAAGCTTTTGACAAGGTAGATCATAATATATTAGCGAAGAAAATTAGAAAACATAATATAGTAGATAAAGTAGGAAGATGGTTAAAAGAATTTTTACACAAAAGAAAACAGATAGTTATGCAAACGATGAGAAATCGAATGACGCTAAGGTAATATCCGATGTTCCCACAAGGTACGGTGTTAGCTGCATTACTGTTTGTTATTATGATTGCAGACATAGACAGTAATGTTAAGGATTCGGTAGTGAGTAGTTTCGCCGATGACACAAGAATAAGTAGAGAAATTACTTGTGATGAAGATAGGAACGCGCTTCAAAGAGACCTTAACAGAGTATATGATTGGGCAGAGGTAAATAGGATGGTATTTAACTCTGATAAATTTGAATTAATAAATTATGGAGACAGAGAAGGAAAGCTATATGCATATAGGGGACCTAATAATGAGGCAATCATAAATAAGGAAGCAGTTAAAGACCTTTGTGTGATTTTGAATGGGAACATGTTATGCAATGATCAAATAGCAATTCTATTGGCAAAATGTAAAGCAAAAATGGGAATGTTGTTACGGCACTTCAAAACAAAAAAAGCTGAACACATGATTATGCTTTATAAAACATATGTTCGTAGTCCACTTGAATATTGCAATATGATATGGTACCCACACTATCAAAAGGATATTGCACAAATAGAGAGTGTACAAAGGTCCTTTACAGCTAGAATAGAAGAAGTTAAGGACCTTGACTACTGGGAAAGACTACAATCATTAAAATGATATAGTCTAGAAAGGAGAAGAGAACGCTACATGATAATTCAGGCATGGAAACAGATAGAGGGAATAGCAGAAAACATCATGGAGCTAAAAATATCAGAAAGAGCAAGCAGAGGTAGATTAATAGTGCCCAAAACTATACCAGGAAAAATAAGGAAAGCACACAGGACATTAATCCACCACGCACCAGCATCGACAATGCAGCGTCTATTCAATGCGTTGCCAGCTCATCTGAGGAATATATCAGGAGTGAGCGTAGATGTGTTTAAAAATAAGCTCGACAAATATCTAAGCTGCATCCCAGGCCATCCAAGATTGGAAGATGCAAAATATACCGGAAGATGCACTAGCAACTCTCTGGTAGACATTAGAGGTACCTCACACTGAGGGACCTGGGGCAACCCGAACAAGATGTAAGGTCTGTAAGGTAAGGTCTCATTATAAATTCCTTTGTATATGTTTCATAGTCTCTCTCTCTCTCTCTCTCTCTCCTCTCTCTCTCTCTCTCTCTTTCTCTCTGTTAGAAAGGTGCGATAACTTAATTATTAAATTTTTAGCAGAAATTCCACTTAACGGCACTTCTGCTATTGGAATTTCTACTAAGAATTTATTAACTGAATTATCTCGCCTTTCTAATAGAGAGAGAGAGAGAGAGAGAGAGAGAAATTCACGTCTCATCAGACACTGAAAAAATTGGAACCAGGAATCCATTTTTCGTATTTATGCAGTTTTTTTTTTTTTTTTTTTTTTTTTTTTTTTTTTGAGAGAGAGAGACTTCACTTCCCATCAGACATAGAAATAAAAATTGGAACCCAGTAATCCATTTTTCGTTTATATGCTATATGTTTTTAGAGAGAGAGAGAGAGAGAGAGAGAGAGAGTGTGAGACTTCACGTCCCATCAGACATAGAAATAAAAATTGGAACCCAGAAATCCATATTTCATTTTTATGCTATGTTTTTTTTTTTTTTTTTTGAGAGAGAGAGAGAGAATTCCAATTTTTTATTCCAATTTTTTATTTTTGGAGAGAGAGAGAGAGAGAGAGAGAGAGAGAGAGAGAGAGAGAGAGAGAGAGCGGGTTTATCAAAGCTCTGGAACCAAATCTTCCTCTTGGTTGACGAATTGTCCACCAGATGTCATCCGGAGACCCATTTCCCGAAATTGCACCGAGCGATGTGGTGGACCCTTTTCGAAAAAATACCCTTTGCTGACACTTTTTTGTAATTTTTTTTCTCTCTCTGTCTCTCTCTGTCTCTGTCTCTCTCTGTCTCTCTCTCTCTCTCTGTCTCTCTCTCTCTCTCTTGGGGGGGGGGGGGGGGGAGGAAAGGGGAATGAATGTTATTTTTTTTTTTTTTTTTTTTTTTTTTTTTAGGGTGGGGAAAGTGGTGGGGGGAGGGGTTAGGGTGGGGTATATGTGCTGGGTATATATATTTATTTATTTATTTTTGTATTTATTCAAGTAAGGACTTGTTACCTCTATATATATTACATATATATAGTATAAAATATTATAATATATATATATAGCTATTTGTATATAATATCGAATGGTATATATTATCTATATATAATTGTCATATATATATCTATGGATATATACTATATATCTCATAGCTCTATATTACTATATTATATCTGTTATATCTATATCTCTTCTCTCTTATATCTTGTGTGTGGTGTGTGTGTATATATACTAAGATGGTAATCTAATTATATATCTATATAGATAGATACTTCTCTATTATACTTTGTGTGTGTGTTGTGTATTATATATATTGGGATAATTATTTATACATATTCTATTCTATATATCTATTTAATATATAGATATATCTATCTATTATATAGTTAATTATTATATATATATTATATATATATGATTTTTTAAAAAATGATTTAAAAAATTATATATATATAATATATTATATATATATAATATATATAGTATATATATTATCTAATATATTTCATTTTTAAATACTACAATAACATGAACTGAGTAGAATAATAATTATATTAAGATTTCAGGAACAAAGATGAATTCCATTATTTGTGAAGTGTGTATGTGTGTAATTGGAAGTCTTTGTATGTGTGTATGTGTGTGTAAGATACACTTCCTAAGGACCCTCAGAAGTTCATTATTGATTACTAAATGATGTAGCACCCCAGATGGACGCTGGTTAATTATGGTGACTGGTGACGTTAAGTAATTAGCGTTATTCTGAGGGGAGGTCAGTAGTGGATATGATACTCACTGCAAGTTTAACTGACATGTTATTTTAAAAACATTTTCGAAGAGATTACCGTATTTACTTTGTTTAATTGAACGTTTTTATTTTGTAATCGTTAGATCTGATGTTAGGAACTGTTGTATTTTACTAAATTGAACATTTTATTTGCTAATGAAAACATGTTACGTAAATAGACAATAACGCTGGCTTAGTCTGTTGTTCCAATACTATTTCTCTCAACAGAATCCAGAAACAAAAAATAGTAAATGATAAATTTGACGTTTTTGTTTACTCATTAATAAATATTATTTTAGAGGTTATTGTTTCGTGATAAATTAGCCGTTTTATTTAGTAATCAAAACAATTTTCGTAAATAGACAATAACTCTAGTGTCTTGTTTCAATACCATTTATTGCAGCAGAATCCCAAAAAAATCAAATATTGTGATTTCTTTAACCCTTAAACGCCGGAGCGGTAAATAAAAAAATGACTCCCGTATGCCGGAGGGGTTTGAGAGTGAGCGCGTAAGCGGAAAAAATATTTTTTTCAAAAAATCACAGCGCGCTTAGTTTTCAAGATTAAGAGTTCATTTTTGGCTCCTTTTTTTGTCATTGCTTGAAGTTTAGTATGCAACCATCAGAAAAGAAAAAAATTATCATTATCATATATAAATAATGCGATATATGATAGCGCAAAAACGAAATTTCATATATAATTGTATTCAAATCGCGCTGTGCGCAAAACGGTTGAAGGTAACAAGTTACTTTTTTTTCGTTGTAATGTGCACTAAATTGCAATCATTTTGATATATAACACATTGTAAAACGATAAAAGCAACACAGAGAAAATATTATCACAAAATAATGCATGAATTCGTAACGCGCTTACGTAACATATTTTTTTCAAAATTCACCATAAATCTAAATATTGTCCTAGAGACTTCCAATATGTTTCAGAATGAAGACAAATGATTGAATATTACTATACTGTAAGAATATTAGCTTACAAATGCAGTTTTCGACCATATCTGACGAGCTAAAGTTGACCGAATGTCGAATTTTTTATATATATATTTTTTTTATATGCAATTATTTCGGAAATAAGAAAAGCTACAACTTTCAAATATTTTTTGTTTTATTCTACATGAAATTGCGCACATTTTCATATATAAAACTCTATGAAATGCCTAATATGAAACGGAGCAAATATTCCGAGAATGGGACTTACGCATTTCGGAGATTTGTGGCGGAGAATCCGCGCGCGGAGGGAAGGAAAGTTTTTTTTTAAAAATTCACCATAAATTTAAATATTGTGCTAGAGACTTCGAATTTGTTTCACGATGAAGATAAATGACTGAATATTACTAGACTGTAAGAGTTTCATCTTACAATTGCGTTTTTCGACCATTTCGGTAGAGTCAAATTTGACCGAACGTGGTTTTTTTCTATTTATCGTGATTTATATGCAAATATTTCGAAAATGAGAATAGCTACAACCTTCAACTATTTATTGTTGTATTATACGTGAAATTGCGCACATTTTCATATATAAAACGTTATGTAACGGCTAATTTAAAATGGTGCAAACATTACCACAATCGCACGTATGATTTTTTCGGAAGAGTTACCGCGCGGACGTAAAGAAAATGTTATTTTTTTCATAAATTCACCATAAATCGAAATATTGTGCTAGAGACTTCCAATTTGTTGCAAAATGAAGGTAAATGCTTGAATATTACTAGAATATAGGCGTTTTAGCTTACAATTGCGTTTTTTGACCATTTCGGTAGAGTCAAAATTGACCGAAGGTTCAAAATTTGTCACTTATCCTTTTTTATATGAAAATATTTCGAAATTGATAAAAGCTACAACCATGGGTTGTTTTTAGTTGTATTGTGCATGAAATTGCGCACATTTTCATATATAAAACTTTATGTAACGGCTAATTTAAAATGGTGCAAACATTACCACAATCGCATGTATGATTATTTTCGGAAGAGTTACCGCGCGGACGTAAGGAAAAAGTTTTTTCATAAATTCACCATAAATCGAAATATTGTGCTAGAGACTTCCAATTAGTTGCAAAATTAAGTTAAATGATTGAATATTACTAAAATATAAGAGTTTTAGCTTACAATTGCGTTTTTCGACCATTTCGGTAGAGTCAAAGTTGACCGAAGGTTGAAATTTTGGCACTTATCGTTATTTATATGAAAATATCTTAAAACTGATAAAAGCTACAATCATGAGTATTTTTTTTGTTGTATTCTACATACAAATGCGCACATTTTCATATATAATACTCTATGTAACGGCTAATTTAAAATGGTACAAAAATTATGTCAAAGTGACAAAATAATTTCAGAGATGTGTCACAGATACTTTTTAGTGCGGCAAGAAAGAAATTCGCGCTTGCGCGCCTGCGTAACGATTGTAAACAAAACAACACCTTGATCCGTGAACTCCCAGCATCCCCCAAGGCGCGTGATTCAAGAGTTTTCGGCTGGTAGGCCTAAAAGTATTTTTCCGCGAATTTTTAAAAAAACTTTTGTATGTCGACGTAAAATACGTCCAGTCGGCACCCGAGAGACAAAAAATGTCGACGTAAAATACGTCCAGTCGGCGTTTAAGGGTTAATACATTTAACGCTTTTCATGTACCACTTATTAAACATTATTTGGGAAATTGTCGTATTTTAATAAATTAATCATGGTATTTACTAATAATCAAAAGTTACGTAAATATATAACAACCTGGTAAATAACATTCAAAAACGAGAAAATATCGTGATTTCTTTAATAAATTTAAGGGTTATTATGTACAAATTATAAAATGCTTTTCTGGAAATTATTGTATTTAAAAAAAGTCAAGCGTTGTATTTACTAATAATCAAAAGTTACGAAAATATATAACAACCTGGTAATCAGAATCCAAAATAGAATAAAATATTGGGATTTCTTTGATAAATTTAAGGGTTTTTCATATAGCAATTATTAAATTTTATTTGGGAAATTATTATATTCTAATAGATTAAGCATTGTATTTACTAATAATCAAAAGCTACGTAAATATATAACAACCTACTATGAGATTCAGGGCCTCTGTAACACGGTTTTTTGGACTTTGCTCCTTATCAAAGCATCGGATGTAGCTGAAAGTTGACATATGTATATTTTACAACCACACATAATTTTTGTCAGCATTATCAACAACCTAATCCCGATAGTTTTAATTTTTATAGAATAAAAATTATCTAGCCGACGCCATGGCCAATGATTACAAGCCAAGAGTCGAAAAACATTCATTACGTAAGCAAGGTAAACACCGTTTTACAAAATGTTGCCCCGCCCATCCGCCAGACAGAAACTTCATTCACCTTATTCCATCGGCTCTGAAACCCATAGCAGTCAAGAATGGCTAACAGGATTTGGAATTTTCCCCGTGGTTGCAAAACTGCATTTGTCTTACGACTTGTAACTTTATACAGTCAAGAGAAAGGCCGTGGCCATTCTTACTATAGCCTGAATAGGTAATTATTCAGTTTATAGTTTAAATCCAATGTTTATGGTCTGATTTGTATTTAGCGTAACGTGATTATAATACTTGTAATGTCATTCAGGATTTTGAACATTTCCATTAACTATTCACTATGCCACCAAGAGAGAGAGATTGCATGTAATCAGCCTTTATATAACTATTTTTGTTATAATAAGATTTTTATCCAAAGTAAATACAAGCTTATATGTGCTAAAATCTCCAGCAGACCAACAGATCATCCGATATTTTTTTTCTTCTCCTTCTTTAGGCCGTACGACGTGTTGGATATAAAGACTTTATGAATGGCGGAACGATACATAGATGTGGGTGGGGTGCTAGAGTAGCAATACTACTGTAGTAATAGCAGTAATATACATGAATTAAACGTTTAGGCCAATTGCTGGGATCCTTGAGGATCATTTAGCATTTCTTACAACTGCTCGAGAAATGGGTTTTTATAGCCAGAAGTTAGATTTTCTAATACAACAATGTCCATGATAGCATTCATTGTTATCCTGAATTATAACGAGGCCAAAGTGGGTGGAGCCTCGTGAAGTCATCATTCTGACGATAATTATTGGTGAAGGTTTAAAGCCAAAATACAGTACCGATAAATAAAAATTGCTTGACATTGGATACAGCAGTTATCAAATCAAGCTTGTCTACTATGTTTTTGAAACTTACCAACTATTCCCTACATCTTGTAAATCTGATTGTGACCTATAAAGTAGAATGTAATTTCTTAGGACACTTATTTTGGGAGTTAGACTAATAATCGAAGTGTTTTTGTATTTATTAACATATTTTGTTGGTTTGTTCATTATGACAATTATCAGTGGAGAGGCTTCAGAGTTCATAAAAGTGTACTGCTTTGCTTGTATTTAAATTTGTATGTCATTGTTGCCAGAGGTCTAGCCTTCGTTACGTATAGCCAATCATCCATCGAGAAAGAGGGAAGAAATGATGTCATAAGTTACGTAACGAGTGCGTTCGAAACCTTTTCTCTGAGTAAGTTGGCTCGTCTTCAAAAAAAGTCACTTTTACATTATAAGTACCAAGTTTATTCAACCTACGTAATGCAGAATACAGTCAAAATTTATGTGTAGATATAATGTGTATTCTGAATAAGCGTTATATTTATGAAATGCATAGATAAAAAGTTATTGCGAAAAATCCGTGTTAAAGAGGCCCTGAATCTCATATTAGGTAAACATTCCAAAAAAAAAATAAAATATCGTGATTTATTTAATAAATTTAAGGATTTTTATGCGCCAGTTATTAAATGTTATTTGGGAAATTATTGTATTTTAATGAATTAAGCGTGGTATTTACTAATCATCAAAAGTTACGTAAATATATGACAACCTGGTAACCAGAATCCAAAAATAATAAAATATCGTGATTTTTAAAATAAATTTAAGGGTTTTTATATAGCAATTATTAAATGTTATTTGGTAAATTATTATATTTTAATAAATTAAGCATTTTATTTACTAATAATGAAGAAAAGCTACGTAAATATATAACGACTTAGGTAAACATAGACCAACTTGGTGCACTGTTCCAATAACATTTCCCTCAAGAAATTAATAAATAAATAAATAAATAAAGTCTAGGCAACATTTCCTTACCATTGTGTGCAGAGCTCATTTCTACACCCTCGTCAAATATCGGACAACACAAGATACACATACTTACACGTACGAGTGACCCAAATAAAGCTGGCCATCTGTGGCGGGAACACAAAGGATAGAGATTGTTGGAACTCGACCTTTTTTAGGAGACTGGATCGATGCCCAGTCTGAAGGGAGAGTTATATTCATTATTATAACTTCTTCTTCTTCTCCTTCTTCTTCTTCTTCTTCCCCACAACAATGACCAGGTATTCACGCCGGCTAGATTATAACTTTTTATGTTTTTTTTAAAGGTTTTAAAGGGTAGGTTTTGACTTTATATTAAAATATTCATACGTATAGAATTGTATAAAAACAGATAGGTAGGTGGATATAGTCCTACATATTTTATAGAATGCTGAATTATTTATTTATATATTTATTTAATTGGTTTTAAAGCAGAGTCTGACTGTATATCAAACACATAGACATATTATTTATAGAATTATGACGATAAATAGGTTGACATAGGCCTATACATTTTATATGATTAACTTAGGCTTAGTCTTTGAGAACATCTGACTTCTAATCTCTCTCACTTAAATACAGTTTCGATGCGGTTGAGCTAAGCGATATATATTGCACCTAGTCAGCAGTTAACTATGGTGGGTCGCAACCGAGGTGGAGAAGGCATAGTAGGCCTATCAGCCTCATTCCGAACATCTTTCAGAGAACCGGAAGTCCAAATAGTTCTTGAGATAATTCCTTCTAGCCCGGAAACTATATATACGTGTGTGTGTATATATATACATATATATATATATATATATATATATATATATATGTATATATATATATATATATATATATATAATTTAATATAAAGAGAGAGAGAGAGAGAGAGGGAATTAGCTTTTAGAATAACAGTTTAACAGAGGAGAGAGAGAGAGAGAGAGAGAGAGAGAGAGAGAGAGAGAGAGAGAGAGAGAAAAGAGAAATTAACAATAATTCTACTCAGGTTGAACATCTGACAATCCCCTTTGTATATTCCCGAGTGGTGTTCAACATCTGCAACTCTTAACAAAGAAGCAACGAGTTCGTTCACAAAGTGAATAAACAAATCGGGAAACCATCATGGTATTCTTTTCATAGCCGCTTATTGCTTGTTCGATATTGCTTTCATCTGAAAGCAATCGATCTCGTTCTCAAGGTGTGTATGAGATCTCTTTCCACAAATATCTCTATTTTTTTTTTTATCTTTTCAAGATGGCGGAACGATATCCAGGAGAGAGAGAGAGAGAGAGAGAGAGAGAGAGAGAGAGACAGTCGACTTTCAGAATGACAGCTCAACAGCAAAGAGAGAGAGAGAGCGAGAGAGAGAGAGAGAGAGAGAGAGAGAGAGAGAATCATCTTTCAGAATCACAGCTCAACAGCAAAGAGAGAGAGAGAGAGAGAGAGAGAGAGAGAGAGAGAGAGAGAGTCGACTTTCAGAATCACAGCTCAACAGCAAAGAGAGAGAGAGAGAGAGAGAGAGAGAGAGAGAGAGAGAGCACTGGATTCGAGCCCAATAATTCTACGTATATTTTTAAGATCTCAGAACATTTTTATTTTTATTTATTTATTTATTTGCTTAAGGTATAAACCGGAATAACGTTCCACTTAATTTAACAAAAAACATTTATGAATATGTATATATTGTATATATGTATACAAATGTATATATATAAACAAAAATATGATTTAATATTACTTCATACCCCAATGTACCAATGCGTCAACGAAGCACAAATATCTACGAGGGTTGTCGACTGTATAACTTGAAAAAAAGAGGGGAAACAGGGACACAGAAATACGCACCAATCAATCAATGTGGCCTAACCATATCGAGGGTTACGGAGGAGACTCTTGATCGTTCCATGAGGAGAACAGTAAAAGTGAAAAACTATTGCAGTGTTGCAAAGGTCGCCGGAATTGCAGCTGGAATATTATAGACCTATATGACGGTTGCTAGATGATAGGGGAGTTCCCACGTGTAGGGGGCAGTGCCGTCAGTGCACCTCACGCGGTGCGCTGTAGGCATTTACTGAAGGGTCGTAGCTGTTGTTCACTTTTTTAGCTCATTTACTTTACCTCCATTACAGATTTATTTATTTATTTATTTTTTTTTTTTGCTGGCCCACTTTGACTATTCTAAAATTCCAAACTATCTCCTTTATTTTCTGGAGCTATCTTTATTAGCCTTTTACTTTACCCCCTATTTCAGCTGTCTTTATGCAGTTTTTTTTTTTTTTTTTTTTTTTTTTGCTGTCCAACCTCTCTGACAGCTACTACTTTAGACTCTCGTACTACGTAACACCTCAGTTTCTGGCTCTCTGTCTTGCTGTCCAACCGCACCAAGTTTCTGAATGGCTAGAAGCCTGAATTTTCCTAAAATTAAAATCAAATACTATTATGGTTCCTTGGTAAACCTTTTTGGATAAATATGGCTTATTGAAATAAGCGTTTCATATAGATTGGATATGTGGATGGCATACTTACAGTCTGGATTCCTGTTGAAGTGGATACGAGTCCCTTCATCCTGATATTGAATGAAACTCTTACAAAGCAACGAATTCAAAATCAGAAACTGATAACAATAACAGAGAATTCATGAAGGTATTGTAACCAAAATTATTTCCATTTATTTTTCCCTTCATTTTTCTGTCGTGATGACATTACTGTATAAGAGTGAAATTACACAGATTTTTTTTAAATGTTACCAAGCGATTTGTGCATATTATTGGCTCTAAAGATCAAAACAGATCGGAATAGCAGTGTATTATAAGTCTTAAGAGATACAATGCAAATAGAATTGAAAAATAATTTCTCAATTGTAAACGATCATATTAGCGAAACGCAAAGAGATGGGAAAACCACCATTAGTTACGCAAATACATCGGGTTAGACGTTACTGAACCTTGAAGGAAAAATATAAATAAAAAACACTTATTGTTGCAGACGCGATACCTTGCAACTTTGGTTAAATTAAACATTGAGATAAAATATTAACATCATATCTGTACACTTAGCACATCAATATTGCACCATTTTGCAATGTTGGTT
>NC_087208.1:48402058-48412058 GCF_015104395.2 Macrobrachium nipponense | reverse complement strand
GCCCTAGGTCCCTCAGTGTGAGGCACCTCTAATGTCTACCAGAGAGTTGCTAGTGCATCTTCCGGTATATTTTGCATCTTCCAATCTTGGATGGCCTGGGATGCAGCTTAGATATTTGTCGAGCTTATTTTTAAACACATCTACGCTCACTCCTGATATATTCCTCAGATGAGCTGGCAACGCATTGAATAGACGCTGCATTGTCGATGCTGGTGCGTGGTGGATTAATGTCCTGCGTGCTTTCCTTATTTTTCCTGGTATAGTTTTGGGCACTATTAATCTACCTCTGCTTGCTCTTTCTGATATTTTTAGCTCCATGATGTTTTCGTCTATTCCCTCTATCTGTTTCCATGCCTGAATTATCATGTAGCGTTCTCTTCTCCTTTCTAGACTATATAATTTTAATTATTGTAGTCTTTCCCAGTAGTCAAGGTCCTTAACTTCTTCTGTTCTAGCTGTAAGGACCTTGTACACTCTCTATTTGTGCAATATCCTTTGATAGTGTGGGTACCATATCATATTGCAATATCAAGTGGACTACGAACATATGTTTTATAAAGCATAATCAGTGTTCAGCATTTTTTGTTTGAAGTGCCGTAACAACATTCCCATTTTTGCTTTACATTTTGCCAATAGAATTGCTATTTGATCATTGCATAACATGTTCCTATTCAAAATCACACCAAGGTCTTTAACTGCTTCCTTATTTGTGATTGCCTCATTATTAGGTCCCCTATATGCATATAGCTTTCCTTCTCTGTCTCCATAATTTATTGATTCAAATTTATCAGAGTTAAATACCATCCTATTTACCTCTGCCCAATCATATACTCTGTTAAGGTCTCTTTGAAGCGCGTTCCTATCTTCATCACAAGTAATTTCTCTACTTATTCTTGTGTCATCGGCGAAACTACTCACTACCGAGTCCTTAACATTACTGTCTATGTCTGCAATCATAATAACAAACAGTAATACAGCTAACACCGTACCTTGTGGGAACACCGGATATTACCTTAGCTTCATCCGATTTCTCATCGTTTGCAATAACTATCTGTTTTCTTTTGTGTAAAAATTCTTTTAACCATCTTCCTACTTTATCTACTATATTATGTTTTCTAATTTTCTTCGCTAATATATTATGATCTACCTTGTCAAAAGCTTCTGCAAAGTCTAGATAAACCACATTTGTTTCATTTCCGCTTTTCATATTTTTGTATGTTCTCACGGTGGACAAACAGTTGGGTTTGTGTACTTTTTCCGGGTACAAAACCACGTTGTCCTATATTGAACAAATTATTTTTTATTAAATGTTTCATAATATTTTTTTTCTTCATTACCATTTCATACACTTCATAATATGTGATGTTAGACTCACAGGCCTATAATTACTTGCCTCCTAGTCTTGATCCACTTTTGAAAGTAGGGGGTAATATATGCTAATTTGTGCTCATCATAATCTTGCCTGTATCTACACTTTGACTTAATAATTATTTTGCAAGTGGCTTTGCGATAGAATGAAACTACTTTCTTTAACAAATAGCAGGGACACCATCAGGCCCTGTTGCAGTTCCATTTTTAATTTCATTAATAGCCTGCACAATATCATCTTCATTAATATCTATGTCTGCTATATATTCACCATTTTCATCCCTTACTTCTATATCATTATCTTCATTATCAATACTAGGGGTGAATTCTCTCTTATATCGTTCTGCCAATATGTTGCATATTTCCTTTTTTCATTCGTTAACCCTCTTACGCCGATTGGACGTATTAAACGTTGAGTCAAAATGTCTCCCGTATGCCGATTGGACGTACCATATGTCGACTCAAAAAAGTTTTTTTTAAATTCGCGGAAAAATACTTATAGGCCTACCAGCCGAAAACTTTTGAATCACGCGCCTTGGTGGATACTGGGAGTTCACGGATCAAGGCCTTGTTTTGTTTTGAAGCGTGACCCAAGTGCGCATGCGCGGAATCCTTCCTTCTCGCTCCAGCCAGCATCATCGTAGCATCATCCGTCAGCGATCTTTTGCCGCAATCGTGTTTGACTGAGCTTGTGCGAGACTTTGAACATTTGTGTTGGTACAGAACATTCATAGAGATGACACGCGAAAGGCGCGTTTTACCCGTCGGAAGGGATCGTGTTAGAAGAGTTTTGGACTTGGATGCTGGCGAAGGACCCAGCAACCCAACCTGACCTCGCTCCTCACGCCGTTCTGTGCGACCACGTGTCGATGAAAGTGCTTCGAATGTGTCTCATTTGCCGTTAGTAACCCCAAGGAAGCATCGTGCCATCCTTAGGGGCATTCGTAGGAATTTGGAGGGCTCAAACAAGAGACATTGACGATTATTATCGGAGCTCGATCGAGAGCATTTGGCAAGTCCTCATTTTGATGGCGGTTGGTCATCCAGTGACGAGGACATTACTCCCGATCATAGTGATGACGAGGATTATTTGCCCCCAATGTCCGTTCGAGGGTCACATCCCGAAAGTGAACTAGAATTTAGTAGTTATAGTGCTTATGAGGGGGAATCTGAGGAGGGGGAGGACGATGATTTAGGATCAAGTTTGTTGTTGGCCAAGGCGATGATGATGGGGTGATACAGAAAGCGAAGGGCTTGAGTGAGGGAGATGGGCCAGGGTGGGGGAGGGGGTTCGTGTGGGAAAATCGTTTTGCCCGCGCTCGTGCCCGCGTCCGCTGCGCGCGCGCGCAGGGGCACGTAGAAGGTCCGGATAGTCGTGCTAGCCTAGGGTCGTCCGAGAGCGACGATGGGTGGACAGAGGACCCCACACCACCTACCATGCATCCATTTACGGCAAATCCTGGGCTCACCGTACCTGTTCCCCTGACTGCTCTGGTTTTGTTCAGCTTTTCCTTACGCGGGAATTGCTGGAGTACCTGGTAGCAGAGACGGCGGACTACGCCAGGTATTGCCGTGATGAACTACGCACGACATTATCATATCACTGGCGAGACTGCAACCTCCCTGACATGGCGCATTTTTTTGGGGCTCCACGTTTTTTTTGGATTGATTCCTGCTGCCGACGTCAGGATGTATTGGAGGCGTAATTTTCTTTTATGTACGCCCTATGTGCCCGGCATTATGCCCCGTGATACTTTCCTGGCGTTGGACAGATATTTCAACGCCTTCAACCGAAGGGCCATACCCCGGAATAACTCTGATCGCCTCATTTTAGTGTGCCCAGTGTTTGGAATATATTCGTGAACGCTGTAAAACTCTCGTGATTCCTGGAAAGAACCTTTCTTTAGCTGAGGGGATGATGCCTTACAAAGGACGTCTAAGCATCAAAGTGTATAACCCCAAGAAGCCGAAGAAATATGGCGTGAAATTTTTTTTTATTACCGAGGCCAACACTGGCTACGTCGTGGACTTTTCGGTGTATTCCGGTCTTCTCCACGATGCGTGAAACTGTTTTCGGGCTTGTGGATCGTTTCCGTAACCAGGGATACCACCTGTTTATGGATAATTATTAATAACTCGGTATCCCTGTCCCAGGAACTGTATGATGCAGGTCTTCACGTCAGTGGTACCCTTCGGTTGGGTGCGTGGGGCCTCCCGAATTCCCTCAAGAGGTACGCTAGCCATCAGCAACATCTGGCAAGAGGAGAGACACAGTGGCGGCGGAAGGGAGCTGTCTTCGTCATCTGTTGGAAGGGTGTCCGACTCGTCCCCATGATTACGACGAGTCCATGAACCTGTCCAAGAGGAGATCGTGCAGCGGAAGAAGACGCGTCGACAGCCGTTTGTGTATGAGCAGTTTCGTGTAAGAGCGCCCTACCGTCATTGGGCACTACAATAGGCACATGGGAGGAGTTGATCTCTTTGATCAACTCATCCAATATTATCCCTTTCGCCAGAGAACCAGGAGATGGACCCAAAAGCTCCTGAAATACATTCTGCGAGTTGGCCCTCCAAAATGCCTACGTACTCTACTGTGGGTACTACGGTCCCGATCTACGGAGGATGAGCCACTTACAGTTCCTCGAGGCAGCCGGGGAAGCCCTCATCAACTTTGATCCCAATGAGTGGCCTTCCATGTCTGGCCCCCCTGCCCCGAGCTGTAGATCTACCCATAGAGGAAAGGGCAGACCTTCGGGGTGCCAACTTCGGTCGATCCTTCTGCCGCCGCCCCTGCTGCCGACGCCCCTGCTGCTGACGCTGCTGCGCCGCCCCTGCTGCCGACGCCCTGCTGCTGACGCCCCTGCTGCCGCCGCCCCTGCTGCGACGCCCCTGCTGCCGCCGCCCCTGCTCGCCGCCGCCCCTGCTGACGCCGCCCCTGCTGACGCCCCCACCCGCGCCCCTTCTCGTCGGGTAGTGGACCCTCCGTGTCGGCTGATGCCAGGGGATCACACACTGGATCTCCTATAAGGGCGCAGGCAGAAACGGTGCCGGGTGTGCCATATGAATGGCAGAAGGGAGACACCCCCGTTTCTTCTGTCGCACCTGCAAGATAGCTCTATGCAGGTTCGGGGAGTGTGACCGCAAATACCACAGTGCGGTCTTCTATTAGAGTGCGACTCAGCGGCGGTCAAGGGAGGGCGCACGGGACCGCGCCCTATCCCCACGACCGTAAGGGGGGCGCGCGTCTCCCTCCTCCACCTGTACCTCGTGTCGAGAGGAAAAAAAATGCAAGACTCTTCAATGGAGGAGGGAGAAAACAAGAATAGAACGAAGAGTCCAGGATTAGGAGTGAGTGTTCTGCATTTGTTTTATATTTATTTTTTTATTTATTTTCAAGTTTTTATATCTCAGTATCTATGCATGAATACGATATTTCATTGTATGCAAAAAGAAAAGTGTCACCTGCATTCCTTTTATTTATGTATTCGTACCAGAATCGGAAAATTGTAATAAATAAAGAAACACATACATATATATATATATATATATATATATATATATATATATATATTATATATATATATATATATATATATATAAATATATATATATATATATATATATATATATATATATATAATATATATATATATATATATATATATATCATCGGAGGGTGGAGAGATACCAAAATCCTTTAAAGTTATGTATTTATTGCTGACGTTTCAGGACCATGTGTCCCATTTTCGAAGCTAAAAAATTAAAAGAATAACAGAATTAAAATGAGACTCAGATTAAACATGATAAAAAGTTATTTTTAACAAAATGCAAATTAGGTACAAGAGAAGGGAACAGTGATTACCAAGTAGTGCTGAAGGCAAAAGCTGAGTGACTGTCAGGGTCCGTTTTGGTGCCGACGGAAACTCATAATACAAATAACTTTAAAGGATTTTGGTATCTCTCTCCACCCTCCGATGATGCTTATCTGGTTTCAAGCAACCGCCTTCAACTTTAGTACTATATATATATATATATATATATATATATATATATATATATATATATATATATATATATCTTTAATTTTTTTTTTATGTTGGTATTTTTGGGTAAGCAAAATACATAACAGTCTAGTAATCTTCATTTATTTATCTTCATTTTGAAATAAATTTGAAGTCTCTAGAACAATATTGTGATTTATGGTGAATTTTGAAAAAAAAATATCTTTCTTCCCTCTGCGCGCCGCTTCGCGGCCGAAAATCTCCGAAATGCGTAGATCGTATTATCCTATTTGCTCCTGTTCATATTAGCTGTTTTTATAGAGTTTTATATATCAAAATGGTGCGCAAATTCATGGCAAATACAACACAAAATAATTAAGGTTGTAGCTTTTTCTCATATCTGAAATATCTGCATATAAATTACGATAATTGGAAAAAAACTACGTACGGTCAACTTTGATGCAATCGAAATGGTCAAAAAACGCAATTGTAAGCTAAATCTCTTACGGCCTAGTAATATTCATTTATTTATATTCATTTTGAAACAAATTTGAAGTCTCTAGAACAATATTGTGATTTATGGTGAATTTTTTGAAAAAAATATCTTTCTTCCCTCCGCGCGCACAGCGTCGCGGCCGAAAAATCTCCGAAAGGTGGCGTAGATCGCATTATCCTAATATTTGCTCCTTTTCATATTAGCCGTTTTATACAGTTTCATATATCAAAATGTGCGTAAATTCATGAAAAATACAACAAAAAAAAAAATAATTAGGTTGTAGCGTTTCTCATTTATGAAATACCTGCATATAAATTACGATAATTGGAAAAAAAACTACGTACGGTCAACTTTGATGCAATGAAAATGGTCAAAAAACGTAATTGTAAGCTAAATCTCTAACAACCTAGTAATATTCATTTATTTATCTTAATTTTGAAACAAATTTGAAGTCTCTAGAACAATATTGTGATTTATGGTGAATTTCTGAAAAAAATATCTTTCTTCCCTCCACGCGCCGCTTCGCGGCCCGAAAAGAAAATCTCCGAATGCGTAGATCGCATTATCCTAATATTTTTCTCCTTTTCATATTAGCCGTTTTATAGAGTTTCATATATCAAAATGTGCGCAATTCATGCAAATACAAAAAAAAAAAACAAAAAAAATAATCCAAAGGTTGTAGCTTTTCTCATATCTAAAATATCTGCATATAAATTACGATAATTGGAAAAAAAACTACGTACGGTCAAATTTGACGCAATCGAAAGGGTCGAAAAACGTAATTGTAAGCTAAATCTCTTACGGTCTAGTAATATTCATTTATTTATATTCATTTGAAACAAATTTGAAGTCTCTAGAACAATATTGTGATTTATAGGGTGAATTTCTGAAAAAAATATCTTTCTTCCCTCCGCGCGCACCGCTTCGCGGCCGAAAATCTCCGAAATGAGTAGATCGCATTATCCTAATATTTTCTCCTTTTCATATTAGCCGTTTTATAGAGTTTTATATATCAAAATGTGCGCAAATTCATGAAGAATACAACAAAAAATAATTAAAGGTTTTAGCTTTTCTCATATCTAAAATATCTGCATATAAATTACGATAATTGGAAAAAAAACTACGTACGGTCAAATTTGACGCAATTGAAATGGTCAAAAAACGCAATTGTAAGCTAAATCTCTTACAGCCTAGTAATATTAATTTATTTATCTTCATTTTGAAACAAATTTAAAGTCTCTAGAACAATATTGGTGTTTATGGTGAATTTCTGAAAAAAATATCTTTTTTCCCTGTTCCCTTTTCCGCGCGCCGTTTCGCGGCCGAAAATCTCCGAAATGCGTAGATCGCATTATCCTAATATTTGCTCCTTTTCATATTAGCCGTTTTATACAGTTTCATATATCAAAATGTGCGCAAATTCATGAAAAATACAACAAAAAATAATTAAAGGTTGTAGCTGTTTCCATTTCCGAAATATGTGCATATAAAAAAAATATATATAAAAATTTCGACATTCGGTCAACTTTAACTCGTCCGAAATGGTCAAAATCTGCAATTTTAATCTAAAACTCTTGCAGTATCATAATATTCAATCATTTGTCTTAATTGTGAAACAAATTGGAAGTCTCTAGAACAATATTGTGATTTACGGTGAATTTTTGAAAAAAATATTTTTTTGCGTCCGCGCGTTACGAATTCGTACATCATTTTGTGATAATATTTTTCCGGTGTTGCTTTTATTGTTGTACAATGTATTATATATCAAAATGATTGCAATTTAGTGTACAATACAACGCAAAAAAAAGGAACTGGTTAGCTTTGACCGTTTTCTGCACAGCGTGATTTGAATACAATTATGTATGAATTTTTTTTTTTTCGCTACCATATATCGCATTATTTACATATGATAATGATATTATTTTTTCATTCTGATGGTTGCATTCTAAACTTCAGGCAATGACAAAAAAAGGAGCCAAAAATGAACTCTTAATCTTCAAAAGTAGCGCGCTGTAATTTTTTGAAAAAAGGTATTTTTCCACTTCCGCGCTCACTCCAAACCGGGCCCGGCATACGGGAGACGTTTTGATTTTTAGGGCTTCTGCATAAGATGGTTAATCTCCCTTCAATTCTTAGAGGGCCTATTTCTATTCTTCTTTTATTCATCTTTTTCGCATACGAGTACAATAGTTTGGGGTTTTGCTTGATTTTTACTAGGGATTTTTCTTCAAAGTCCTGTTTTTCATTTTCTTTTGATTTTATAATCTTTTGTTTTGCATTTTCTATCTTACTTTTTTCCACTTTCTGATTTTCTGGAACAAGATCCTTCTGTCTCTTGGTATGCATGACTGATGTTTACTTTTCTTCTTCGGTATATATTTATCCACTATTTTCTCTAATATTTTATATATCACCTCCGTATTTACCTTTATATCATCACTTACGAAAATGTTATCCCAATCTTTGTTTAATTCTTCATTTATTTCTGAAGTTGTATTTTCCATATCCTTCCCACTTTTTCATTTCTTGCTTATCGCTTTTTTCACTTGCTTTGGAATGGACTGTGTTAATTCTATGACATTATGGTCTGAAATACTGGCATTATTATTTCTTTAACATAATTCACCTCGTTCACAAATACTAGGTCTAAAGTATTTTCCTTTCTTGTTGGCAGGTGATTTATTTGTTGAATGTTGTGTTCTAGTAGCATATCTAATAGCTTTTCGAATTGCCTCTTATCTTCTGCACTACTATTACTCTCCTATTCGTTCTTTCCAGTCTACGAAAGGAAAGTTAGTCTCCGGATAGGAGAATAGTCCAGTCCTTGTGATTTCTACATATATCATCCAATTTTCCTATTATTGTGTCAAACTCTTTAGTATTAGTGGGTCTATATATAATTATGTTCATTAATTTTTCAGATTCAAATTCTACTGCTATTAGTTCACATTCTGAGTTACTATATTTCTCATATATTTTTCCTTGTTTTTGTCTTTCCCATATATTGCGGTTCCCCCTTGATTCCTGTTTTTTCTATCTGATCTATAAGTTTGGAACCCCTTTAGTTGATCATCATTACCAGTCTCTTGGGAATACCAGGTTTCACTTATATTCATTATATCTATTTTCTTTTCAATTTGGGTAAGTTCTTCTAAGTACTCTATTTTTCTTTTTGAGTTATTCGTAACTAAACCCTGCGCATTCATCACTATGATGGTTTGCGTGTTTTATCTCTCTCTTTATTATGGGTATATGAAGGATTTTCCCACGTCTCTTTCCTGTTCGGTATGTTGTTCTTTTTCTTCATTTCAGAAATTCTGACATTAAAAAATTGAACTTTTCCATAATATTTGATCTGCCTTCATCATAATTATTCAATTTGTGTCTGATTCTGCAATTTTCTCCGTATCTGCAATATCCCCTAGCATTGTACATACAGTATTTATCTCTTGAGCTGTAGTATCTTGGAGCTGAGGCTTGGAAATTCTTTGCTGACACTCCATATTGCGGTGATGGCTTGCTTTTTTCCTTCAACTCATGTTCTTTGTTCCACTCTTTATTTGTTTCTTTCCTATTTTGGATTTTATTATTTAATTAATTATTTAATTGATTTTGATTCGTGCTACAGGGTGCATATATTTACATTTTTTGTCTAACTCACATCCTTTTCCTTCTTTTAGGTTTTTGCATATTTTTGGATGCAGATCTCTGCAATCATCCTCATAGCCGTATAGGTATACACATTTACCATAGATTTCATAGTTGTGACATACCATGAGATGTTTGTAGTAACATCTTTCTCCGAATCTGCAATTCCTTCTTTTCAAAAGGTTGCAGACTTTGTCTTTCTTGTCTATTTTTTCCTCTTTTCCATCAGTGTGCAGATCTGGGTAGAGCCTCTTCGGGATTTTATTTTGTGTTGTCATGTCGTAATTTATTTCTTCGTATGTATGCTGCTTGATTGCCTCATATGTAGTATCAATGAGTATCTCTGCATCCATACTCGTATCTTGTTCTTTGTTTTCCTTTTTTTTCTGTCCTTTCAGTTTTGTTTCCTTCTCTTCTGTTTTCCTCTTCTTCTTCTTCTTCATCCTCAACTATTTGTACATTAAGTCTTGATTTAAAACATTGTCTA
>NC_087208.1:48384558-48397058 GCF_015104395.2 Macrobrachium nipponense | reverse complement strand
CTGTGGCTAGCGCGTGCAGCGCAACATTACCTCTTGCCAGAAGATGTCGGGCTTGCCAAGAATCTTTAAATATGCGGATAAGGAGCGAAGCACCGTTCCGCTACGGCCTTACTGTAACCCCTGTGGCTAGCGCGCGCAACGCAACATTACCTCTTGCCAGAACATGTCGGGCTTGCCAAGAATCTTTAAATATGCAGATAAGGAGCGAAGTGCTGTTCCGCCACGGCCTTACTGACAGCACACATAAACATATTCACCGTTAACAAATAATTTATCAGTAATTCTGTTTAGTCGTAGCCTAGGCTAGTCTGTCGTTTACATGTAAAGTAGTGGTTCAAAGTTATGTATGCAAATGTAAGGGGTCCTTAAGCATCTATTTTAATGCCGGTTAGTTTGTAAACTATGGCCTAGTACGTTTTTACATGTAGGCCTAGTCGTTCAAAAGTTCTGCAATGCAAGGGGTCCTAGGCTAGCCTAGCCTACGTCAACCTTGAATGCAGAGTAAGGGGGTCAAACTTTTGTATTCAGGGTATAGGTTCTGGGTCTCAAAACCGGGAATAGAGAGTTTCGTGCGCCGTGAAAGTCCGAGGCCGCTTCCCCCCACCCAAAAACCCCGGTTTCCCCCGGGGTCCCCCCTTTACCGTTTGATGTTTTTTAGGCTTTATTTTCACTGGGTCAACTACAAAAACGGGCCAAAAACGTTATTCTTAGCAATTTTTCCCCGCGAAAATCGATCGTCCCCGGATCTGTAGTGGCTCCATATATATATATATATATATATATATATATATATATATATATATATAGATATATATATATATATATATATATATATATACACACATATATATATATATATATATATATATATATATATAGTATATATATATATATATATATATATATATATATTATATATATATATACATATATATATACTATATATATATATATATATATATATATATATATATATATATATATATATATATATATATATATATAATAACAAATAACCTCAGGTTCTCTGAAATCCAAAAAGTCAAAACTGACCATTTCACAAAAATCATTTCCAATCATTTAAAAGTTTAGAATGTCATGCGCTTAATACAATAAAAACCCTTAAAATATCACATTCAAACAAACTCAATCCACAAAAAACACCAGTTTTATGTACAACTTATTTTATTTACAAAAAAAAGTTCCACAAGTTGTTTTCGTGTAATTATTAATTTGTCAGAAGGACTCGCATCCTGAGCTTGTGATAAATATCCTTCGTCTCCTTCGTTGGCGCCTGCAGGAGAGTGTGACAGGAGAGTTCTTTCGCTCCTTCAGAAGTGAAGCGTCCTTGTGCATGCTTGCATTCAAGTGCCTGTGTGCTTACGTACTCTCTCTCTCTCACTCTCTCTCTCTCACTCTCTCTCTCAAACTAGCCCGCTCTCTTTTTCTCTCTGGTAAGACATTAATACGTGTTTCTCGCTCTCTCTCTTTCTATAGAATGACATATATTGCATCCTCTCTCTCTCTCTCTCTCTCTCTCTCTCTCTCTCTCTCTCTCTCTCTCTCTCTTGGTATTCCCAAGAGACTGGGAATGATGATCAAATAAAAGGGTTCCAAACTTATAGATCAGATAGAAAAAATAGGAATCAAGGGGGAACCGCAATATATGGGAAAGACAAAAAACAAGGAAAAATATATGAGAAATATAGTAACTCAGAATGTGAACTAATAGCGGTATAATTTTGATTCGGAAAAATTAATGAACATAGTAATTATATAAGACCCTCCTAATACTAAAGAGTTGACTTAATAATTGAAAAATTGGATGATATATGTAGAAATCACAAGGACTGGACTATTCTCCTATCTAGTGACCTTCAACTTTCCTTTCGCAGAATGGAAAGAACGAATAGGAGATTGTGGTTGTACTTATACATATAAAAAAGAGAGTAATAGTAGTGCAGAAGATAAGAGGCAATTCGAAAAGCTATTAGATATGCTACTAGAATACAACATTCAACAATTAAATCACCTGCCAACAAGAAAGGAAAATACTTTAGACCTAGTATTTGTGAACGAGATGAATTATGTTAAAGAAATAATAGTTTATAATGCGAGTATTTCAGACCATAATGTCATAGAATTAACAGTTCATTCCAAAGCAAGTGAAAACAGAGATAAGCAAGAAATGAAAAAGTGGGAAGGATATGGAAAATACAACTTCTACAGTAAAAATATAAAATGGTCAGAAATAAATGAAGAATTAAACAAAGATTGGGATAACATTTTCGTAAGTGATGACATAAGGGTAAATACGGAGATATTATATAAAATATTAGAGAAAATAGTGGATAAATATATACCGAAGAAGAAAAGTAAACATCATTCATGCATACCAAGAGACAGAAGGATCTTGTTCCAGAAAATCAGAAAGTGGAAAAAAGGTCTTGCAAAAGAAAAAAATGCATGGAAAGTTATAGAAACTAAAAAGTAAGATAGAAAATGCAGAACAAAAGATTATACAATCAAAATAAAATGAAAAACGGGACTTAGGGGAGGAAAAAAACTATTAAATATCAAGCAAACCCCAAACCCCAAACTATTATACTCATGCGAAGAAGATGAATAAAAGAAGAATAGAAATAGGCCCTCTGAGAATTGAAGGGAGATTAACGAATGAAAAAAAGGAAATTTGCAACATACTGGCAGAACGATATAAGAGAATTCACCCCTAGAATAGATAATGAAGATAATGATATAGAAGTAAGGGACGAAAATAGTGAATATTTAGCTGACATAGAAATTAATGAAGCTGATATTGTGCAGGCAATTAATGAAAATTAAAAATAAAAAGGAGCTGCAGCAGGGCTGATGAGTCCCTGCTATTTTGTTAAAGAAAGTAGTTCATTCTATCGCAAAGCCACTTGCCAATATTATTAAGGTTCAAAAGTGTAGATACAGCAAGATTTATGATGAGCACAAATTAGCATATATCCCCCCCCACCCCTACTTTCAAAAGTGGATCAAAAGACTAGAGCAAGATAATTATAGGCCTGTGAGTCTAACATCACATATTATGAAAGTGTATGAAAGAGTAATGAAGAAAAATATTATGAAACATTTAATAAAAATAATTTGTTTAATATAGGACACACGGTTTCGTACCCGGAAAAAGTACACAAACCCAACTGTTAGTCCACCGTGAACATATTCAAAAATATGAAAAGCGGAAATGAAACAAATGTGTTTATCTAGACTTTGCAAAAGCTTTTGACAAAGTAGACCATAATATATTAGCGAAGAAAATTAGAAAACACAATATCGTAGATAAAGTAGGAAGATGGTTAAAAGAATTTTTACATAACAGAAAACAGATAGTTATTGCAAACGATGAGAAATCGGATGAAACCAAGGTAATACGTGTGCCACAAGGTACGGGTGTTAGCTGCAATACTGTTTGTTATTATTGATTGCAGACATAGACAATAATGTTAAGGATTCGGTAGTGAGTAGTTTCGCTGATGACACAAGAATAAGTAGAGAAATTACTTGTGATGAAGATAGGAACGCTCTACAAAGAGACCTTAACAAAGTATATGATTGGGCAGAGGAAAATAGGATGGTATTTAACTCTGATAAATTTGAATCAATAAATTATGGAGACAGAGAAGGAAAGCTATATGCATATAGGGGACCTAATAATGAGACAAATCACAAACAAGGAAGCAGTTAAAGACCTTGGTGTGATGATGAATAGGAACATGTTATGCAATGATCAAATAGCAATTCTTTTGGCAAAATGTAAAGCAAAAATGGGAATGTTGTTACGGCACTTCAAAACAAGAAAAAAGCTGAACACATGATTATGCTTTATAAAACATATGTTCGTAGGTCCCACTTGAATATTGCAATATGATATGGTACCCACACTATCAAAAGGATTATTGCACAAATAGAGAATGTACAAAGGTCCTTTACAGCTAGAATAGAAGAAGTTAAGGACCTTGACTACTGGGAAAGACTACAATCCTTAAAATTATATAGTCTAGAAAGGAGAAGAGAACGCTACATGATAATTCAGGCATGGAAACAGATAGAAGGAATAACAGAAAATATCATGGAACTAAAAATATCAGAAAGGAGCAAGCAGAGGTAGATTAATAGTGCCCAAAACTATATCCAGGAAAAATAAGGAAAGCACACAGGACATTAATCCACTACGCACCAGCATCGATAATGCAGCGTCTATTTCAATGCGTTGCCAGCTCATCTGAGGAATATATCAGGAGTGAGCGTAGATGTGTTTAAGAATAAGCTCGACAAATATCTAAACTGCATCCCAGACCATCCAAGATTGGAAGATGCAAAATATACCGGAAGATGTACTAGCAACTCTCTGGTAGACATTAGATGGTGCCTCACACTGAGGGACCTTGGGGCGAACCCGAACAAGAATGTAACGGTCTGATAAGGTCTGTAAGGGTCTTAATTATGCAGTGAATACTAATCTTTCCTTTTTGAAGCCACCAGCTACCATTTAATTCCACTCCACAAATGTGGGTTTAATTCCCAATTAATTTCTTTAGGGAAATCAATTTTTTTTTAATTTTAATTTTTTTTTTTTTTTTTAAATATCAACAAAGATCTGTATTAATCTTATTGATTTAACGTTTCGACTGATAAGGGTTTTCCAATTGCATTGATAATAATAATTACTGTTAAGGAAGACAGGTAATTAGCAAAGCATCGGATCATTAGAACGTTATGGATAATTATCTCTCGTCTCTCTCTCTCTCTCTACTCTCTCTCTCTCTCTCTCTCTCTCCACATATCTCGACCTATGTATATTTCTATATATTTATATATATATATATATATATATATATATATATATATATATGATATATATATATATATATTATATATATATTACATTATATATATGTAAATATATCTATCTATCTATATATATATATATATATATATATATATATATATATATATATATATATATATATATATATATATATGTATATATATTATAGTATATATATATATATCTATATATATATATATATATATATATATATATATATATATATAATATATATATGTTATCTATATATATATATATATATATATATATATGTATATAATATATATATATATCTATACTATATTATAATCCCTACAGTTCCTCTATCAATTTAAAACTATAAGTCGAAAAATAATTTCACTTTATAAATTCATAGGAATCTTTCCCTCGCTTAGACATAACTTACACATCTTGGTCAACTACACAATTATTCTTTATATATATAATAATAATAATAATAATAATAATTAATAATAATAATAATAATAATAATAATAATAATAATAATAGTAAACAAATAACCTCAGGTTATCTGAAATCCAAAAAATCAAAACTGACCATTTCACAAAATTATTTCCAATCATTTGAAGGTTTAGAATGTCATGCGCTTAATACAATAAAAAATCTTAAAATATCACATATTCAAACCAGCTCAATCCACACAAAAAAACACCATGTTTTATATGCAACTTATTTTATTTACAAACAAAAAGTTCCACAAGTTGTTTTCGTGTGATTATTATTTGTCAGAAGGGACTCGCATCCTGGAGCTTGTGATAAATATCCTTCGTCTCCTTCGTTGGCGCCTGCAGGAGAGTGTGACAGGAGAGTTCTTTCGCTCCTTCAGAAGTGAAGCGTCCTTGTGCATGCTTGCATTCAGTGCCTGTGTGCTTGCTTGCTCTCTCTCTCTCTCTCTCTCTCTCTCTCTCTCTCTCTCTCGGATTCAAGGCACAAGCAGTCCTAAAAATTAGTAGAGAAAAGAAGAAAAATAAATTCACTCATTTTCCTTTCTCAAACTTGCTTTCACCTCCAACCCTTGTTTATCTTCTTCTTCTTCTTCTTCTTCTTTTTCTTCTTCTTCTTCTTCTTCTTCTGTTGCTCGTTCAGTAGCCGTTGTTTTTCTTTCCTCTTATTCTTTATTTCTTTATTATGGGATTCATTCGTCTTCTATTTACTGCCGTGTTTGCTTTGTGTCTTTTGTAAAGTGCGAAACACAATTACTTTTTGTCCTTTATAAAGTACAAGAGACAAGTAACTGTTTGTGTCTTTTATAAAGTACAAGAGACGATTGCGTTTTGTGTCTTTTATAAAGTAAAATATACAAATACTATGTCTTTTATATAGCGGAATAGACTAATACCTTGTGACCCTTATATAAAGTACAAAAGACGAGTAGTTTGTGTATTCTATAAAGCACAAGAGACAAATGCATTGTGTCTTTTATAAAATGAAAATACAAAGAGACGAGTACTCTGTATCTTTTAGAAAAACAATAAAAAAGTAACAATCACAAACAGACTCATTTACAGACAATGGGAACCGGGAATAATCTATCTCTGTTAATGAGCGGTAATTAAAGGTGTAATTGTTTATATAAATACCATTTGCAGCGCTTCGCCAATTTGAATGGGGGAGGGGGGATGGGGGGACATCATTTTGGCACCGATTCCGTAATGTATGGGGCGATCAGTAGTGTATTTTCGGACTCGAGTGTATTGTACGTAATACAATATACATACATACATACATACATACACACATGTGTATATTATTCCTTTGTGTTAAATTCAGCATCATCCTGTTGCCCTGAATTCAGTTTAATTTTATAGCACTGAATTCAATATAATTTCATTTTATTGCACATAATTCAATATAATTTTATTGCATTGAATTCAACATAATTTTATTGCATTGAATTCAACATAATTTTATTGCACTGAATTCAATATAATTTTGCTTCGAATTGAATTCAATATAATTTTTTCGAACTGGATTAAATATGATTCCCTCGTATTGAATTCAATATCATTTTATTCCATTGGATTCAATATAATTCTCTCGTACTGAGTTCAGCATTGCATTGAATTCAACATAATTTTCTTGTATTGAATTCAATATTTTCTGGAATTTAATTCAATATCATTTGTTCGTATTCAATTCAATATGATTTTATTGAATTGAATTCAATATAATTTTTTTCGAATTGAATTCAATACAATTTTATTGAATTGAATTCAAGACAATTCTTTTGCATTGAATTTCAATATAATTCAATTGAAATGAATTTCATCATCAATCTGTATCTTGTACAGGATTCCAAAAAATTAATCGGATTTGAATTCCAGGTCATTTTCTGGAATTGAATTCAAAATGAAAATTCATCCGCTTTAATTTCTACCAATGTTTGAATATTAATGACTCAATCCGGATACAATAAATATATTTACATAGTTTTAATAAGTTTATTTGCGTATTTTAAATTGCCGTAATTTTTTTTCAGTGAACATTACTTTTTTTTAGTAATAAATTTCGCGAGAGTAGAGTAATAATAATTCATTCTGCTTTTAATAGGTAGGTGGAAATTTAATTACCTTTTTTTAACTTAGTTTATAGCAGAAATAGTGTGTATATATTATATATATATATATATATATATAATATTTATAGTATATATATATATATATATATATATATATATATATATATATATATATATATTCTTGCAATCTTAGGTCCTGATACTCACAAAGGATTATTACATTAGGAGATGACGGACTGTATAGAAAAAAAAAAAGTTGAGTAAATCAGAAAGTTAGGATTTTTAGATCGGAAAAACTGTGTACGTCTTCGTGCGTTAGTGTAATCACGAAATGTACACGCACATACATATGTACAGACATATATGAATGCATGTATGTATATTGTATTACATAACATACACGAGAGTCCGAATACAGTACTGATCGCCCAATACATTAAAGAATCGGTAGAAAAACACCATCACATGTAACCTTACGACCGACCCTGCTATTTAATTATAACCCCCCCCCCCCCCCCCCCCCCCCCCCCCCCCCACCCCCCCCCCCCCCCCCCACCACCACCACCCCCACCCCCCCCCCCCCCCCCCCCCCCCCCACCCCCCCCCCCCCCCCCCCCCCCCCCCCCCCCCCCCCCCCCCCACCCCCCCCCCCCCCCCACCACCCACCACCACCACCATTCAAACTGGGAACCCACGAGCAGCGGAGCGCTGCAAATGGTATTTATAAACAATTACACTTAATTTCACCTTTAATTACGGTCATTACCGGCGATAGATTATTCCCAGCTCCCATTGTTTGTAAATGAGTCTGATCGAATACAAGCGAACGGTTGTTTATTGGTTGTGATTTTTGTTTTTATTTATTTTTTTAAAAGATAAAAAATATTCGTCTCTGTATTTTTATAAAAGACACAAAGCATTCGCCTCTTGTGCTTTATAAAATACACAAAGTACTCGTCTTTTGTACTTTATATAAAGGTCACAAGGTATTAGTCTCTTCTGCTTTATAAAAGACGTATAATACTTGCATCTTTTCCTTCATAAAATACACGAAACGTAAATCTCTTATACTTTATAAAAGACACAAACAGTTACTTGTCTCTTGTACTTTATAAAGGACAAAAAGTAAATGTCTTTCGTACTTTATAGAGGACACAGAGTATTTGTGTCTCTTTTACTCTATTTAAAAACACAAAGAAATAATCTCTCGTCCTGTATAAAAGAGACAAAATACCGCTGCTTTCCCAAGCAGGACGAAGGAAAGAAAGCAAAAAAAAAAAGGAAGTAAATAAGAGAAATGCAAACAGGGGCAGTAAATAAGGAGAGAATGAAATAACCCTGAACTAAAAATAAAAAGAAGAGGAAAGAAAAAACAGCGGCTAATGAACGCGAAACAGAAGAAGAAGAAGAAGAAGAAGAAGAAGATAAACAAGGGTTGGAGGTGAAAGCAAGTTTGAGAAAGGAAAATGAGAGAATTTCTTTTTTCTTTCTTTTTCTCTACTACTTTTTAGGACTGCTTGTGCCTTGCATCGAGAGAGGAGAGAGAGAGAGAGAGAGAGAGAGAGAGAGAGAGAGAGAGAATGTGAAACATGTCATTCTATAGAAAGATAGAGAGATAATATGCAATATATGTCATTCTACAGAGAGAGAGAGAGAGAGAGAGAGAGAGAGAGAGACCTCTGATGCAAGGAAACAAGCAGGCACTTGAATGCAAGCATGCACAAGGACGCTTCACTTCTGAAGGAGGGAAAGGACTCTGTCTCCTACTCTCTCTCCTATAGGCGCCGACGAAGTTGTCCCAAGTATTTATCAAGTACTCGGAATAAAAGTCCTTTTGAGAACTGACAATGCTATGAAAACATCAGATATTCGGGACTTTGATCTCTGTTTCTCTAATCTTGGAAAGCTTTCATTATTGAGAGTTGTATCTTTCATTTTTGTTGATAGTAATCTTACATAAAATATCGCACATTTTTTATATTTGATTTCGTAGAAATACGTCATAATTTGGAGTCTGTGTGTAATGAATTACATAGCTTGTAATGCCTTCAATAGATTGTAAAATGTTCCTCAAAAACTCTCTCTCTCTCTCTCTCTCTCTCTGTATATATATATATATATATGTCATATCTCATTACCGTGATTCATATACATATATCGAGCTACAATGTCCTTTAATATCTAATTCGCTCTACCACGGAATTAATATATTTTCATATATGCTTAACCGAAGGGGAATTTTTTCTCGATAATAGATTTACCTGTACAGGTAAATCTATTATCGAGAAAAAATTCCCCTTCGGTTAAGCATATATGAAAATATATTAATTTCCGAGGTAGAGCGAATTAGATATTAAAGGACATTGTAGCTCGATATATATATATAAATATATATATATATATATATATATATATAATATATATATATATATATCTATATTATATGTATATATATATATATATATATATATATATATATATATATATATATATATATATATATATATATATATATGGATACATTACAAACGTAGAAATTATACCTTAATTTATCGCACATTGTTGCAAACTGCAATAATTTGCTACTTTCATCCGTCAATAATATTCTATTTATTTACGAAGGGGAAATGTATAGAAATGTATGAAATGCAACAAATGTATGCCATGTATTATTAACGGCAGAGCCGATAATAACTGGTTAATACGCTTTCCATTTTTTTCGGCTAATGCGGTGGAATGGAAAAGATGTTAATGTTATTATCCGAATATCTGCAATCCGGGAAATATATTGAGAGAGAAATAAATCCGAAATTCATTTAATAATATTTTGAGTTTTTTTTATATTACTATTTCTGTATTTAATCTTTCATTCTGTTCTCCTCTACTGAGTTAAAGTTTCTCTCTGCTATGCTAATGTTCTCGATGATAATAATAATAACAACAATAATAATAAATATGTGGCGCCGTGGAGGAGTGGGTTAGGACGTCAATAGACTTAAGTCAAGTTAAGCAACATTGGGGCTGGTCAGTCGTTGGATGGGTGACCGCTCTCCTCGGCGTTGATTCCTTGGAAAAGGATCTTTACAATAATTTCCTCAGTCTACTCAGCTGTAAATGAGTACCTATCCCTGATGGGGTAGGGTCCAGCTATGGGTTAAATAGCAAAACTCAGCAATGATGGAAAGAAATGAAGGAATAAACGACAACGACGTAAATGGAACCTCTGGCAACAGAGGAGCTTCGTCCGGCAACCAGGTATTCAACCCAATTGAAGGGGAAGACGGTCAGGTACTTGGAGGTCGTCATCCAGCAACTGATCACCACAACGACAGTAATCAACAGCCTGAGATTGGAGCTACAGAGGCAAAAAGGAAGAAATGGACAAGAGAAGAAAATAAGGAAATATGGAGATGCTACATCAGAAGCAACCCGACGGAGAGAGGATATAGAAGAAGGTTGGTCAACATCTGGAATGAGAGGTAATACACCCCCCAAATAGAACAGAGGCTGGCAGACCAAGTAAGAAACATAAAGAAAAAGAACTGGTTCTCCCCAACAGAAAGAGAAGAACTGGAAAGGAAATGTCACACGACAACGAATTACACGAAAACGAACTGAGAGACGATGCCACAGAAGACGGACAGGGAGATGAGGTATCAAACAACGACACACGAAGAAACACCGACTAAGTAACAGAGAGGACGGAATGGGTAGAAAAGATTAGACAATGGATGGAGCCAGATACAGAGGAGAACAAAGATCCCTTCCATGAAAGCCTACAACACCAAGAAATTAAGGGAGAAAACAAGTGAGGTCAATGAAATAAATAACTTGACATATGCAGGAGCAAGATTAGTAGCAGAACTGATGGGGATTCGAACACCAGCACAACCAACCCAACAGAAACCAAAACCGCAACCTCCTTGGAAAAGGCGCCTGGAAAAGCAAATCATGGTGATGAGATCTGACTTGAGTAAACTGAAAGAGATGGCAGAAAAAAGGCTAAGAAGCAAGAAAACAAGGGAGGAACTCAACGAGAAATACAAAGTACAAGAGAGGGGACTAAACAACACAATAGAAGATGTAAAACAGAGGCTTAAGGCCAAAGCACATAAGATCCAACGGTACATGAACAGGAATAAGGGATACCAACAGAACAAACTATTCGGAACCAACCAGAAAAGACTATACAGCCAACTAAGAGGGGAAGACAACCACCCAGAAATTCCTGAAGCCGAACCAAGTAAGAGACTCTGGGAAAACATATGGAGCAATCCGGTATCACACAACAAACATGCAACATGGCTCCAGGAAGTCAAGGAAGAAGAAACAGGGAGAATAAAACAAAGATTCACACAGATCACGACAGACACAGTCAGACACCAACTAAAGAAAATGCCAAACTGGAAAGCCCCAGGTCCCGATGAAGTCCATGGATACTGGCTCAAAAACTTCAAGGCCCTACACCCACGAATAGCAGAACAACTCCAGCATTGTATCTCAAATCACCAAGCCCCCAAATGGATGACCACAGGAAGAACATCCTTAGTACAAAAAGACAAGAGTAAGGGAAATATAGCCAGTAACTACAGGCCTATCACCTGCCTACCAATAATGTGGAAGTTACTAAACAGGTATCATCAGTGAAAGGCTATACAAACCTAGAGAGACAAACACCATCCCCCACCAACAGAAAGGCTGCAGAAGGAAGTGTAGGGGCACAAAAGACCAGCTCCTGATAGACAAAATGGCAATGAAGAACAGTAGGAGGAAGGAAAAACCAACCTAAGCATGGCATGGATAGACTATAAGAAAGCCTTCGACATGATACCACACACATGGCTAATAGAATGCCTGAAAATATATGGGGCAGAGGAAAACACCATCAGCTTCCTCAAAAATACAATGCGCAACTGAATACAAATACTTACAAGCTCTGGAATAAGACTAGCAGAGGTTAATATCAGGAGAGGGATCTTCCAGGGCGACTCACGTCCCCACTACTCTTCGTAGTAAGCCATGATTCCCATGACAAAAGTACTACAGAAGATGGATGCCGGGTACCAATCAAGAAAAGAGCAACAG
>NC_087208.1:48342058-48379558 GCF_015104395.2 Macrobrachium nipponense | reverse complement strand
GATGCTACTTGAGGAGTTTAAGAAAACTTGTAGTAAAGAACTTAGAATTCACCTAGAGGAGGTAAAAGCATAGAGCTTAAGTAAAGCTAGCTCAGATAGCTGATGAGTTTGTGTTAGCACACTGTGTAGGTAGTAGTAGTTTTGGCTCATCAGTCGTTAAATCCCAGCCTGCCAGGCCAAACTATAATAATTGGAGATCCAATAACCCCTTTAAAACAAAGGTTGAAGCTAGCCAGGGAAATAACCCGAGTGGAAGGAACACACGGGTGTTTTCCCAGAGTAATCAAAGTTCCAGTAATGTTGGTAGAGCTAGGGGAACTTGTTTTTTGGTGCCACGAGCAGGGTCACTTTCAAGCTCGTGTCCTGCCCGGAGGAGGTATCTCCAGCGGAACGGAAGGGGTGGAACGGTAACAACAATGTCCCCATATCTTTGATTGCTAATGCCCCTACTACCCCTAATGCTGAAGTTGATTGTTCCCCAGGAACTGAAGGAAGGGTTATGTTTAGTGGTAGTGGAGGTGAAATAAACCAATCACCTACTAGCTCTCCTTTGTGACTTTTTGACAAATATATTTGGCCTGCAGTTTGTTTGTTATTGATAGTAAAGTTGTCAGAGTGAACTTCTTAAGGGACACTGGGTCTGCTCGATCATTGGTGTTGTCCAAGGTTTTGAAGGATGTTGGTGAGCATTCTCTGGAAATTATGTGGTCCTGGGGTGGGTTCTCTGATACAGTGGTTTCTGCGCCTTTGTGGAGGTAGAGGCATTCTTCCCAGGGTATCACAAGGTGACAGAATTGGCAGTGGTTGAAAAGCTCCCCATCCCTGGTATTGACGGCATTTTGGGAAATGATATGTTGGATGCCTGAGGTTATGAATTATTCCCAATAGTGTCTGTAACTGCAAGTCCTGTGGCAATTACCACTCGAGCTTCTGCAAAGGCTGCTGCCGCCTTACAGAATGAGGGAAATAAATTTAAACTTTAGTAGTTTAGAGGTAGAGGTAGAGAGACTGGGTCTGTAGGTAGTAGTAGTAGTAGTAGTTTTATGAATAAAAATATTTAATCTGATTGTGACCGTGTAAGCTTTATTGAAGCTCAGAAGGCTGAATTCAATTATGAATTAGGAGTACGGATGATTTAACAAAACCAAGGTTCTGTGTGATTAGAGGTTTGTTGTATAGAGTTAGTCGTCCTCTGGATCACAGCTTGAACCAAACCTCTCGGGTAGAACAGATTGTGGTACCTTCAAAATATAAAGAACCTGTATTACGGCCAAAGGGGTCGTAACAATTTGGTGACCGTCCTTGGTTTAGCTCATGAGGATTCCTTTTCTGGTCATTTTGGAGTTTGCAAAACCCATAGTAGATTGGGAAAGTATTTTTGGTGGCCAGGATTGAAATCCTCGGTGAAGAAATTTGTGTAGGAAGTTGTGAAACATGTCAAGTAATGGGTAAACCTAATAAACTATTCCTAAAGCCCCTTTGCATCCAATTCCTGCAATTGGGGATCCTTTTGCAGAGTTGGTTGTTGATGTGGTTGGGCCTTTGCCCCGAACTAAATCTGGATTTATCTTATCTTTTGACTATAATGGACGAGCGTCTAGGTTTCCTGAAGCTTTTCCTATGAGGAAAATTACATCCAAAGTAGTGTTTGAGAAACTAATAGAATTTTTTTCCAGGTATGGGTTGCCTCGTAAAATTCAAACTGATTGTGGCACTAATTTCACGAGCAAGGTATTTAAGGGTAAATGTGCTGAACTGGCCATTCAGCACATTACCAGTGTACCTTACCACCCAGAGAGTCAGGGTGTAGTGGAAAGGTTCCACCAAACCCTTAAGTCTATTCTAAAAAAGTACTGTTATGAGCAAGGCGAGGATTGGGATAAAGGTCTTCCCTTTGCTCTCTTTGCTATACGTAATCATTCCAATTCTTCCACAGGTGTAGCTCCATTTGAGTTGATTTTTGGACATAAAGTACGTGGTCCTCTAGAAATTTTCCATGAGTTGCTAGAGGTTAGTCATAAGAAAGTATTGAATGTGGGTGAGTTCGTTGAGGACCTGAGGAGTAGATTATCAGCATACCCTGGAAAATTTGCCCAGGATAATTTGGTGTTGTCCTCAGGCCTCAATGAAGGAAAATTATGATAAGAGGAGTAAGGGCACGTTCATTTGAGCCTGGTGAGCTTGTTTGGTTTTGGAGCACAGACTCTGACAATTTCTGGAACCTAGGTATAAGGGGCCTTGGAAGGTACTTCGGAAATTGTCTGATGTCAATTATGAAGTGGAAGCTCCTGGGACCAAACGTAAGTGTCGGATATTCCACATTAATAGATTGAAATCTTACACAGTTGGTAGACTTGACCCCCTAGCTATAGTATATGAGCCAGTGTCTCTAGTGTTAGAACCCACGTTAGAAGAACCAGCCGACTTGTTTTGCCAGGTATCTTCAGATGCTCTTACAGTTAATATGCAAAAGTTTGAAACTTTAGAAAAGGGTTTGGAGCATCTGGAGGGTATCCAGAAGGATGACATTGATAAAATTAATATCTTCTTTTTCAGACTTATTTCAGGCCTCTCCAGGTAGAACGACCTTGCTCCAACACGATGTTGATGTGGGCAGTGCTTCCCCAGTCAAACAAAGTCCTTATCGATTAAATCCAGAAAAACGTGATATTGTCGAGAAGGAGATAAGTATATGTTGGAGCATGATTTAATTAGACCTTCGGTAAGTCCTTGGAGCTCACCTATTGAACTTGTTAAGAAACCTGATGGGCAGTTTCGCATGTGTGTGGACTACCGCAAGGTCAATGCTAATACAAAGAATGACTCTTTCCCTTGCCACGTATCGAGGACTGTCTTGATCGGATAGGACCTGCTAAGTTTATAACTAAATTGGATCTTTTAAAGGGGTATTGGCAGGTTCCCCTATCGGATCGAGCTCGTGGAAATTCGCTTTTGTTACGCCCTTTGGGCTTTACGAATGTAAGGTAATGCCCTTTGGGATGAAGAATGCAGCGTGTACCTTCCAGCGGTTGATGAACCAAGTTATATGTGGGTCTAGAGGGTACAGAAATTTATATAGATTGATTTGGTTATTCACAGCAATGACTGGCGGACTCATTTGTGAGATTAAAGAAGGTATTTGAGGCCTTGAGAGCCGCTGGTCTTGTTGTAAATTTGAGTAAATGTGAATTCGGTAAAGCCAAGGTGTGTTATCTAGGTCACGAGGTTGGTTTGGGTCGGGTTACTCCTAAACAAGCTAACCTCGAGGCTCTATTAAATTTGCAAAGGCCGCGCAATGTTAGGGAAGTCCGGAGAATTTTAGGTATGTTGGGTTATTATGGAGATTCATCCGGAACTTCTCTGACATTGCTCAGCCCCTTACTCAACTATTGCAGAAGGGACAAAAAGTTTGTATGGTCTTCTCAATGTGAGGAATGTTTTTTAAAACTGAAAACTGTCTTGATGTCTAACCCCATTCTAAATGTCTCCTGACTTTCAGAAACCGTTTTATTGTGGCTGTAGATGCCAGTGATGTGGGTATAGGTGGAGTACTTTTTCAAAGACATGAAGATGGTGAAGTGCGTCCAGTATCCTACTTTAGTCGTAAGTTGCTGGATGCTGAGAGAAGGTATTCTACCATCGAGAAGGAGGCACTAGCTTTTAATTCGTACTTGGTTCATTTCAAACCGTATGTTACTAATTTTTCCTTTTCCCGTAGAAATTTGGACGGACCATAACCCTTTGGTGTTCATCGAAAGAATGAAAGGTTCTAACCAGAGGATTCTGCGTGGGCGGGTCTTCAGCTGCAGGAGTTTCCTTTAAGTATTAAGCATGTTAAGTGTGTTATAACTGTATTCTGATGCCCTTTCTAGGATGTAAGTCTGGTTATTTCATCTTCTCACCTCGCCCTTCTCATTTCTCCTTCGTGGTTTGTATTGATTGAAAATTATATTTAAGGTAGTCAATTTTGATCATGTTTAAAATGGTGTATGGATTCGGGCTTTGTCTTAAGTCTGTTTTCATTATGTTCCGAGTTTGCTTCACCTTATTGTTTTTCCTTGCAGGATATTTTAGATTAAGTTCTCTCTTTTTCCCTTGCAGGATGTTTTAGATTAAGTTGTTTTATATGGTTATCTTCTAGTATGTAATATGTTTGTGGTACTAAAAAAATTTATTCTATTTGAATAATTTTTTTTTGAGGGGGAAGGAAGGTGTCAATTAATGTAATTTATTGATTGCTTATTTTCTTAAATCAGCCTTGTAAGCCTTGTAACTTAGTTTTAAGTGTTCTCTTATTTAGTTCAGCAGTTGTATTTTTTTTTTTTACATTAACGTAACGTTCAGTGTTTTTCCTCAGTGATTCCTCCTCTTGTTGTGAATTACCTAACTATCGTGTTAACGATTGTTTTTATTTTGTTTTCGAGTTGGAATGGAACTGTAGTGCTGTGAGTGGAGGCCGGCCAAAAATAGTTCGGGCCTGTATAAGCTTCTGGACGTACGCTCTGTTGTTGGCAGCCTTCTGGAGATTTACCTCGCGCCTTTTTGGAGGAATACTCCGACGGACCTCCCTTGGATGTGGTTTTTTCCGTAGATGTGCTGAGCCATCTACGGCGTACGGTGCATTGTGGAGTTTGATCACGGCTGTGATAGCGCAGGTTATCGTCACTTGCGACGCCTGTACTCCTGATTCCCGCCGGAGGATTTGGCGGAAGACGTGGTCGTCGCTGTCCCGCCACGTAGGAGGCGTTACGCCAACCACTGTCCTGTCCGTCTTCAGCTGCTTGTCCAGGAGAGCTAAGGGCTCGTGAGGAGGCTCGTAGGGAGGCAATTGCCAGGTAAGAGGTGATTATCCTGTGTTGTCCCTCGGAATTGATCTCGACCCCTCGGTCTACCTGGACAATTTGTGGGCTCCCCCGTATAGCTGCTGGGAGGTTGAAGCAACTTCCGTGAACTCCTGTGCACTTCGTTGTACGCGAGGATTTGCGTATTTAAATATCAATTATATTTGTATATATATGTATGTTGTATTGAGTTGTCGGTATTGGGTATTTACTGTCCCTCAGAATATTATTTGAATTTAGTTTTAAGTTTAGTACCAACACTGTTAGGTAGGAGATTTAAGGTTTTCCTGTCTTTATTTTCTCTAGTCTTCCTTCAATCTTATAATTATAGGTTAGTGGTTTTTTCATTATTGGGCCCGTAGTATTATTATTTGAGCCTTTGGCATGTTATGTCCTTTCCTTTACTTTGTTAGGGTCAGCTTTCAGTATTAGGAGTCCTTGTGAGCTGTTATTTGCTCCTTGTATTTTGTGTATTTAATGTTAAGCTTCTTCACAAGGCTTATTTAGTGTTAAGTGTATATTGCAATTAAATATTGTTAATTTTGTTCTGGTGTTTGTGTCCACATTCCTCATACCCTGTGTACTTTCTTACTGCCTACGATCCCTGTGATTATTGAAATATAAAGAACCTGTATTACGGCCAAATGGGTCGTAACTATATATTATATATATTATATATATATATATAGTATATATATATATATATATATATATATATATATATATATACATATCTCAAGCTACAAATGTCCTTAAAATATCTAATTCGCTCTACCTCGAATTAATATATTTTCATATATGTTTAACCGAGGGGGAATTTTATTAAGCGATAAATAGAAATGGCGGCCGACAGGCGCGAACCATCGACCTCTCAATTCCAGGACTGACGAGGTTGGTCAAAGGCTTCACTGCCAGTCCTGGAATTGAGAGGTCGATGGTTCGCGCCTGTTGATTGCCAATTCTATTATCGCCTAATAAATTCGCCCTCGTTTAAACATTTATGAAAAATATATTAATTCGGTAGAGCGAATTAGATATTAAAGGACATTTGTAGCTCGATATATGTATATGAATCACGATAAATATATATATGATATATATATATATATATATATATATATATATATATATATATATATATATATATATATATATATATATATATATATCTTATATATATACCTATTTGCAACGCCCCAGACTTAAAACGATAATGAATAGACATGAGTTTTTATTACTTTCTTTTCCGTTTTTTTCTTTTCACTCCCAATGAAACAATAATACACAAATGGTGGAAGATTCACTCGAAGGTCTTCGTTTGTTATTTTGTGGAGGTAAACAGAAAGTAATTAAGAGGGAGAAACTGAAAGGTAATCATTTTTAATGTTGCTTGAATGATTAGATATTGGAAATGCTTCATGTTCAGTCGAGAGAGAGAGAGAGAGAGAGAGAGAGAGAGAGAGAGAGAGAGAGAGAGAGAGAGAGGGCATCGATCTCTAGTTTATATACACATGAATGCTCTTCAGCAGAAGAGGAAGAGAGAAGCACTGATTTCCATTTTATATACATATATGCTGTTCAAGAGAGAGAGAGAGAGCATCAATCTCTAGTTTTATATACATGAATACGTTCAGGAGATTGAGGAGAGAGAGGAGAGAGAGAGAGAGAGAGAGAGAGGAGTGAGAGAGAGAGAGAGAGAGAGGCGGGAGAGAGAGAGAGAAAGAGAGAGAGAGAGTATATGGAATGAGTCTTAAAGGTGGGGAAGTTTTTGTTTATATATATAGGAGGGATTTTCTGAGAGTAAAGAAGCTTATCTGATTTTTTCAAAAAACAAGAAAGGGTGCAATTTTATGTAGGGGTATTTAGTGCCCAATGGAGTGGAAACATTACTTAATGCTACCGTAAATAATTGTTAAATAGTGCATTTTTTTTTTTTTTTTTTAGTTTATAACGTCTACATATTTTTATGATTTTTTTTTTTCCTAATAACTACGTAGACCTAGATATACGTATATATACGTATATATACACACATTATATATTTATATTTTTTAGATTATCCAAAAGATTGGAGACTAAACACCCAAATCTATTGTAACCAAGATTGCCAATTCAAAAAAATACCATATCCTACAAATCATTAGGAGTACAAAAAAAAAAGATCCTTTTAAACCCTTCTATCTATCATACAGTCTGTCTCTCTCTCTTTTTCCTGAACAGCATTTATGTGCAAATATAATGAAACTCATGCCTCTCTCTCTCTTCTCTCTCTCTCTCTCTCTATCTCTCTCTCTCTCTCTCTCCTCCCTCTCTCTCCCTCCCGAGACATGAATCATTCAAGTGTATATAAGCTAGAGATCGGCTGCTTTCTCTCTCTCTCTCTCTCTCTCTCTGCTCTCTCTCTCTCTCTCTCTCTGAAAAGCACTTCCAATATCTATTCATCCAAGCAATATTAAAAATGATCACGGTAAAGTTAAGTTTCGATTAATTGCATTCGTTTCCTGCTCCGGTAAAACAACTCGACAAAGGCCGAAGAACAATAGCTTAAAGCTGACATCATCGTATAATGAAATTGTCTTCTTTTTTAGGTTAAAAGAAAATGAACAAAAACTCATATCTAAAATAAATTTTTGTTTAAGCGCAAAACAGTCAATATGGAATGACAGTTATACGAGTAGTTAAAATAAAAAATATGGTTTAGTTTATTCATCTGACTGTTTTTTTTTTTTCTTTTTTGGTTTCAATTCTCGTGTTGCAAAATAGTAAATATATTTGTAACTTGTTTTTATTAAGAGTAAAAATATTATTTATTTTCAATAAATATTATTTTAGTGAGGTGTTGGGTCGCAAATGTTTTATTGCAAGTAAGAAAATAATTCATATGGAACCCTTCAATTTTTTTAAAAAATTCACTTTGTTAGTAAATAGTAATAGATAGAAATAAAACAACTTTAACCATTTGTTACAAGGTATTGGGTTACGAACTAGAAAATACATTATGCAGCTTATAACCGAATTCGTCTCAAAAAACTAGACTATCAACATCTAGTTTATCGTACGAATTGATGATATTTAAGAAATAATATTCTTATACTTCCATGTTTGAGGTAAACTCTTTAGACATATCCTCGTGTGTCATGGTATTCGCTGTATAGCAAAGAAAGATAAAGAAAAGGAAAACGCATCTTCGGAGGCTATTTCGCGCTGTGTTGGAGGCGCCTGTCTCATGATGGTTCTAGAATCGGCAGGAGTGTTGGGAATTGGCAGGCACAGACGGGACGTGAGGAACGCCGCGATTTCTGATGTAATACTTCGTCCAGATCCTTTTAAGAAGTTCTAGTAATCTCGGGAGTCTTTGACGTTATGCTCCGCCCTCCCCCGGGTCACCGTAAAGAGCCACGATCACATTATCATGAGAGATCAGCAGCAGAGATCATTTTAGAAAGAGATAAGAGAAGAAAGAACAGACGACGGAATCAGAGAGAAAAAGGCGCTCGAGAAGTTAATGGGGATCGGGCGTCAAGTCGTCGGAAGTGGACGACCGAAGCATCTAGACGTAGAGCAAGACTTCAGAGAGGAAACGTTGTACCAAGAGGTTTTGAGGAGTTCCTGCCCTTCAAGCATCAAGAGTATACATTGTTTTCTGCAATACGGAGTCAAGTAGACGCAGAAGTTACAGTTCTCCTTGTGTGAAGCCACCGCTCGAGCATGGATCTCCGACGGCGCAAAACAACTGGCCGGCAAGTACTTCATTACCCCACTGTTTCCCCCAGTTCATGCAGTGTAAGATTTACTTCTTTTTTATGTAAATAGGAGATACCATTCTGCATTTATCTTGTTAGTAAGCTTGTAAATAAGCCTTTGTTCTGTTGGTGTTTCTTTCATATTCGTATCCCCAGTTCAACTGTTGGTGTTGAATTCTTTTGTTTATAAAAATACGAACTTTGGAGCGCACCTCTCTCGGTTCCATAACACCGTGTAGAGATGGAGAACAGTCAGTGCTTTACTCTCTCTCTCTCTCTCTCTCTCTCCTCCTTTTGTCTTACAAGGAGTTAGAAGGAGTTTCATTTCTAATTTTTTCACTCTCTCTCTATATCTATCTAATCTTATCTTGGGGGCTTGCTCTCTTCTCTCTCATTTGTCTTGCCGTTTGTTTCTTTTTTCACTGCTTTCTCTCTGTTTCTTATATCTTCGTTTCTCTATCTCTCTCATTTGTCTTGCCGTTTCTTTCTTTTCACTGTCTCTTCTCCATTAACCCCCCATTCTCTCTCTCTCATGTAAAGCCCTACGTAGGATTCCTTGTACCCCATCCTTAGCACCAATCACGTTTGAATCCAAAAGGGATATACCATCTTTGGCTTCTCTTCAAAGTATAATAATTAATTCATTTCCATCTCTCTCTCTCTCTCTCTCTCTCTCCTCTCTCTCTCTCTGTAACCTCATGGTGGCGTTGGCTAGCTGCTGACTGGTTAGATCTAAATTAATTGTTTTGTCATTTCTCATTTCCTTTTAACGCTCTCTGAAAAGAAGTAAGACTATAGTATATCCACCTTTGTGACCAATCCCTCCAGATGTGAAAAAAGGTTCCCAAAGGGTATATATTATCATATATATATATATATATATATAGAGTTTATATATATATATATATATATATATATATAATATATATATATATATATATACATTCCCCCAAAACCCGGACCCATCCAGAAGACAGCTGACGAATACCCGCCTGCAAAATGGCCCTCTGGAACACCCCCACTTTTCCAGCGAGTCTCGAATTTCGACTCTGCCCCCTCCCCCCTCACACCCAGGGCCAAGACCTACCAACCGACCGACTCACCGGCTGGAAGGCTCACTGTCGCCACACGTTTTAAAGATGGCTTCATTTTAAGCCAGCTGCAGTTTCTGTATAGACAGGTAAATATAGATACTTATAATCCGCTCGAGGCGAGGTTCAATTTGTTTTATATATATACTATAGTATACTATATATATATATATATATAGCATATATATATATATGATATAGTTATATATATATATATTATATAGGATGATATATTATGTACACACACACACACACACACATATATATATATATATATATATATATATATATATATATATATATATATATATATATATATATGGGCTGATGGTATAATATATTGTTGCTACCATCTGACAATGGGGCGAATGGTCTCTCTCATGTTGCTACTGTCTGACAATCTCTCTCTCTCTCTCTCTCTCTCTCTCTCTCTCTCTCTCTCAAAACACACGTAACTAGAATATTTTTGAAGCAAGCATATTTACTGTAACATTAGTACACACCCTTTCAAAAATGTATTTCAATACACATTGCCATTTACTGCTGTTTCTGGCGATGTCCTTTTTAAAATCTACAAAAGGACGATTATTATACAGCCTCCTAACTTTCATAAGAGAAAGCCAGTACCCGTTTAATCGAAGATCAATACACAACAGGCTCCAAGATATTACAGATCAATTTCGCAGGAACGATATTTATGAGTCGATAATACCAGGAATTGGTGAACTATAGGAATACTGGGAATTAATCTTTGTTCGTACCAGGAGAAGTGAGCTGGAATATTTTAAGTTATGTCATTGCATTTTGCATTCTTTGTAATGCAATCCTGCTACACACACACACTCTCTCCTGTCTCTCTCTCATCATCAATATGAAATAATTGCATTAGGTCATAAAGACCATTTGGGAAACTCCTCTCTCTCTCTTCTCTCTCTCTCTCTCTCTCCTCTCTCTCTCTCTCTCTCTCTCTTCTCTCTCTCTCTCTCTCTCAGCATCAAATGTATATATTGTATTAAGTTCTAAAGTGAAATAAAGTGAAAATATGATTTAAATCTTATAATACTCTCTCTCTCTCTCTCTCTCTCTCTCTCTCTCTCTCCGAGAGAAAGTTCCAGGGAAAGTGCAAGTCGGGGCAGATGAAGTTCTGTCTCTCCCGAAGTGAAGAGACGCTCCAACTGAAATGGGTTTCTTGCCAAGAGAAAAATGACCTCAGGTCATGTCAACAATTTTGTATATATAGACATTTTTCAGCACGGGCATGGCTGGAATGTTTTTTTGTTGTTGTTGTTTATCTCCTGGTGTGAGAATGTGATGTATGTTTATTTAGGGGGTGAGGGGGGTTGGGGGCGAGATGACTCATGACTCAGGGTTACGCTCGTTTAAGACCATGACTGATACCTTTTCGTTTCAATATTAAATTTCGATTTTTTTAAGAATTTTTTTTTCATCACAACCAACAACCCCCCCCCCCCCCCCAAAATATCTCCGACAAATTTATGACTGATAAAAAAACAAATGCTCATAACTGTCTTGCTTTCATTTTAGGAGGTTTCCAATGATTTTATTTTATTTTTTTTTTTTGGGGGGGGGGGGGGGTGGGGGGGGGGGGGCGGTAGGGGTAGGAAGGAAGCTTAAACCGTCGATAAATATTTACAAAAAAGGAAAATGTAATTTTTTGACATTTTAATCATTCATAAAATAGCTTGGCATGAAAGAGAAGGCAAGGTTCATTTTATTTATTTTTCGTTATTTAAGATTTTTAATTTCCGTTGACCGTCAGATTGTTTTTCATAAATACTTCCTTTCATCTTCAGCTGATCAAGAAACAAAAGCAAACAAATAAAAGAAACATTCATCATAAAAACTAAAAAAGGAATCGTTATGCAAAATTAAAATTTATCAACTTTTCAGCTCATTCTGTCCGACCTCAGATGTTACCGACTCGGCCAACGTCACTGAAGTCCTTGATTTTCTCCTCTGGCGCTCGCTGGTTCGAATCCACAAGAGGACGAAATTATTATCAACTAAAAAATTCCCCTTCGGTTAATATATGTGAAGATACATCAATTCCATGGTAGAGCGAATTGGATGTTAAAGGACATTTTAGCCTATTGCATACATACATACATACATACATACATACATACATATATATATAAAATATACATATATCGAGCTACAAATGTCCTTTATTATCTAATTCGCTTTACCTCGGAATTAACATATTTTCATATATGTTTAACCGAAGAGGAATTTTCTAGGCGATAATAGATTTGCCGGCTGACGGGCACGAACCATCCGACACCTTCAAATTCATGACGACATGTGAAGCTTTAACCCACCTTGCTGGATTTGAAGGTGTGGATGGTTCGTGCCCGTCAGCGGCAAATCTATTTTCGCCTAGAAAATTCCCATTCGGTTAAACATATATGAAAATATATTAATTCCGAGGTAGAGCGAATATAATAAAGGACATTTGTAGCTCGATATATTATATATATATATATATATATATATATATATATATATATATATATATATATATATATATATATATATATAGTAATATATATATATATGATTATTCGCAATACCATTTGTGTTTAAATTAGACGACGCAAATATATTTATACACATATATAAATGCGTATTTATATATACAAATATACATGCATATACATACGGTACGTACATAAAATTTGCATTTCAATAATGATTCAGAAAATCTATGGCCAATTATGATTAGAAATTTATCCCTTGACTCTTCCCAGCCGATAATTGATTAGAGAGTATACGCTCACTAATTGACTTCCAGATTGCATGCAATTAGAAAATCCTGGGTCAATTAGGGTCCCCAGTAATCCCGTAGGATGAGAGAGAGGTCAATCCTCCTCACAATAGGATCTGCAAAGATTATATGCATCCTATATATAGATTCCTATATATCCGCGGGGTCGTATAGCTTGAATTTGAAGTCAGTGGCTCCTCTATTGGACTTGTTCCATATGAATAGGTTTCGTCTACTGAATAATAATAATAATAATAATAATAATAATAATAATAATAATAATAATAATAATAATAATAATAATAATAACCTTAGAAACGGCGTAAGAACAGTGATGGACTCCTAAGGAGGCAGGATGCAACACGGAACCCCCCAAACACTATAAATACCACACAGTCAAATTGGAGGACTGTGATAGACCGAAACAAAGAAAAAAATAATTAATAATAATAATATTTTATTGAAAATAATGGAAGAAGTTACAGAATTATTTTTAATAAAACATGTCTGAAAGAAGGTCTGTTTCCAGCATAATAATAATAATAATAATAATAATAATAATAATAATAATAATAATAATAATAATAATAATAATAATAATAATAATAATAATAATAATAATAATAATAATAATAATAATAATAATAATAATAATTAAAATGGTTTCAAATGTATGACCTTTGGAATAATTTATTTCCCATAATATTTTGTTTTCAAGTTAAAATTATCTACGTGAACAGAAATTGTACAATTTCAATGTAATAAGCAAACCCATAATGATAATAAATTTTCAACCTAAGAATTTATTAACCAACATTGCAAAATGGTGCAATATTGATGTGCTAAGTGTACAGATATTGATGTTAATATTTTATCTCAATGTTTATTTTAACCAAAGTTGCAAGTTGTCAGCGACAATAAGTGTTTTTTTATTTATATTTTTCCTTCAAGGTTCAGTAACGTCTAAACCGATGTATTTGCGTAACTAATGGTGGTTTTCCCATCTCTTTGCGTTTCGCTAATATGATCGTTTACAATTGAGAAATTATTTTTCAATTCTATTCGCATTGTTCTCTTAAGACTTATAACACACTGCTATTCCAATCTGTTATGATCTTTAGAGCTAATAATACGTGACACAAATCCTTTGGTAACATTTAAAAAAAATCTGTTGGTAATTCACTCTTATACAGTAATGTCATCACGACAGAAAAATGAAGGGAAAAATAAATGGAAATAGTTTTGGTTACAATACTCTCATGAATTGTGTCTTTCTCGAAATACCAGGAAATCCGGAAGAGCTCTTCTGTTATTGTTATCAGTTTCTGATTTTGAATTCGTTGCTTTGTAAGAATTTCATTCAATATTAGGAAGAAGGGACTCGTATCCACTTCAACAGGAATCCAGACTGTAAGTATGCCATCCACATATCCAATCTATATGAAACGCTTATTTCAATAAGCCATATTTATCCAAAAAGGTTTACCAAGGAACCATAATAGTATTTGATTTTAATTTTAGGAAAATTCAGGCTTCTAGCCATTCAGAAACTTTAGACGTTGAAAAGAGGGAGTTGGTGCGGTTGGACAGCAAGACAGAAAACTGAGGTGTTACGTAGTACGAGAGTCTAAAGTAGTAGCTGTCAGAGAGGTTGGACAGCAAAAAAAAAAAAAAAAAAAAAAAAAAAAACCTGCATAAAGACAGCTGAAATAGGGGGTAAAGTAAAACGCTAATAAAGATATCTCCAGAAATAAAGGAGATAGTTCTAAGATTTTAGTATAGTCAGAGAAGTTGGCCAGCAAAAAAAAAAAAAAAAAAAATTGAAATCTGTAATGGAGGTAAAGTAAATGAGCTAAAAAAGTGAACAACAGCTACGACCCTTCAGTAAATGCCTACAGCGCACCGCGTGAGGTGCACTGACGGCACTGCCCCTACCACAGTGGGAACTCCCCTATCATCTGCAACCGTCATATAGGTCTATAATATTCCAGCTGCAATTCCGTCGACCTTTGCAACACTGCAATAGTTTTTCACTTTTACTGTTCTCCTCATGGAACGATCAAGTGTCTCCTCCGTAACCCTCGATATGGTTAGGCCACATGATTGATTGGTACGTATTTCTGTGTCCTTGTTTCCTATTTTTTTTTTCAAGTTATACAGTCGACAACCTCGTAGATATTTGTGTTTCGTTGACGCATTGGTACATTGGTGTATAAAAGTAATATAAATCATATTTTTGTTTATACATATAACATTTGTATACCATATATACAATATATACATATTTATAAAATGTTTTTTGTTAAATAAGTGGAACGTTATTCCGGTTTATACCTTAAGCAAATAAATAAATAAATAAAAATAAAAATTTTTCTGAGATCTTAAAAATATACGTAGAATTATTGGCTCGATCCAGTGCTCTCTCCTCTCTCTCTCTCTCTCTCTCTCTCTCTCTCTCTCTCTCTCTCTCTCCTCGCTGTATGAGCATTCATGAAAGTCGACTCTCTCTCTCTCTCTCTCTCTCTCTCTCTCTCTCTCTCTCTCTATGCCGTTGAGCTGGGATTCTAAAGGATGTATCCTCTCTCTCTCTCTCTCTCTCTCTCTCTTCTCTCTCTCTCTCTCTCTCTCCACTGGAAGACACAAAAACCCAGTTTGAAAAAGAAGCGAATAGACCAAACTAATTGCCACTCCAAGAATAAAGCAACGGTCTAAATCAGTGATCGAGTACCATCTTTCTTTCGCAAGGGAACACGGAAGATCGAACCTATTGAAAAGTCAATATTCAGCCCATTCAAAACATCTACTCTCTCTCTCTCTCTCTCTCTCTCTCTCTCTCTCTCTCTCTCTCTCTCTCCCCTCCCCGTAAGTAGCCATCTTGCTTGGTGAGTCGTACCCGCGTGAAGTCAGATTAATCAACAGATATCACAAGTTTAACATACGACTAGAATTTGAGAAATATCTAGAAGTGTTCGTGAACTATCGGTGATAAGATTAGTGTGAAAATAGTAGGATAAAGCGTCTTCTAAGTTAGTTTATCAAGTGTAATACTATAAATCAGAACAAGATGGCAGTAAGTTCCAACTGCGGGAAGAGGTGGCGTAATTTGGCGTGTCTAGCAGATTCGCAATACGATGAGGTAGCAGGAAGGGAACTGGCATTTCTCATCTATGAAATCAGCAAACAGTCCTAACCAAAAAGATACAAAACAAATCATTCATAGATATATTAGAAGGATATAATCCTTCAAACTGGAACAAATCTAATGAAAACATCTTGAAAATAATTGAAGAAGTTCCAAATAAAATCCAAGTGTCAAGAGACTCATAAAGAAAATATACATAAACCAACATATTCCGACAAAGAAAATGAATAAGGTGAATCTTGTGATCCTCCAATTGATGCATTAGGAAAAAGAATGCCAAAAGCATGCAAACTGTGTAAGGTTTGGTATAGCATAGTCAATCCACAAACCTAATCAGAAAATGTGCTGCATGCAACATTCCGACCCATCCACAGTGTGCTGAGGTAATACAAGATTTGAGAAAAGATACAAGAATTTTTTGTTCAACATGTCTATCATGGATAGACAATGTTATTAAATCAAGATTGAATGTACAAATAGTTGAGGATGAAGAAGAAGAGGAAGAGGAAGAAGAAGAAGAAAAAGAAGAAGAGGAAAACGGAAGAGAAGTAAACAAAAATGAAATGACAGAAAAAAATAAGGAAAACAAAGAACAAGATAAAGTATGGATGCAGAGATACTCATTGATACTACATATGAGGCAATAAAGCAGCATACCTACGAAGAAATAAATTACGATATGACAACAGAAAAGCAAATCCCGAAGAGGCTCTACCCAGATCTATACAATGACGGGAAAGAGGAAAAAATAGACAAGAAAGACAAAATCTGCAACCTTTGAAAAGAGGGAATTGCAGATTTGGAGAAAGATGTTACACAAACATCCTAAGATATGTCAAAACTATGAAATATATGGTAAATGTGCATACTTAGATGGATATGGGGATGATTGCAGAGATCTGCATCCAAAAATATGTAAAAACCTAAAAGAAGGAAAAGGATGTAAGTTCGACAAAAAATGCAAATATATGCACCCTGTAGCCATGAATCATAATCAAATAAATAACCAACCAAGTAATAAAATCCAAAATAAGAAAGAAACAAATAAAGAGAGAAATCAAGAATATCAGGTAAAAGAGAAAAAGCAAACCACCAATGAGATATGCAGAGGTGTCAGCAAAAAATTTCAAAGCATCAGCTCCGAAATTCTACTCAAGAGATAATAACTGTATTTATTATGCAAGAGGATATTGCAGAAACGGAGAAAATTGCAGATTCAGACACAAAATGAATAATTATGATGAAGGAAGATCAAATATTATGGAAAAGTTGGATTTTTTAATGTCAGAATTTCTGGAAATGAAAAAAAGAACAACATACCAGAACAGGAAAGAGACATGGGAAAATCCTTATTACTACCAGTATTAAATGAAGGAGAAAACAAAACGCAAAACCATCATAGTGATGAATGCGCAGGGTTTGAGTTACGAGTAACTCAAAAAGAAAAATAGAGTACTTAGAAGAACTAACCCAAAATGAAAGAAAATAGATATAATGAATATAGTGAAAACCTGGTATTCCCAAGAGACTGGGAATGATGATCAAATAAAAGGGTTCCAAACTTATAGATCAGATAGAAAAAATAGAAATCAAGGGGGAACCGCAATATATGGGAAAGACAAAAAACAAGGAAAAATATATGAGAAATATAGTAAACTCAGAATGTGAACTAATAGCGGTAGAATTTGAATCTGAAAAATTGATGAACATAGTAATATATAGACCTCCTAATACTAAAGAGTTTGACTAATAATTGAAAAATTGGATGATATATGTAGGAAATCACAAGGACTGGACTATTCTCCTATCTGGTGACTTCAACTTTCCTTTCGTAGAATGGAAAGAACGAATAGGAGATTGTGGTTGTACTTATACATATAAAAAAGAGAGTAATAGTAGTGCAGAAGATAAGAGGCAATTTGAAAAGCTATTAGATATGCTACTAGAATACAACATTCAACAAATAAATCACCTGCCAACAAGAAAGGAAAATACTTTAGACCTAGTATTTGTGAACGAGATGAATTATGTTAAAGAAATAATAGTTTATAATGCGAATATTTCAGACCATAATGTCATAGAATTAACAGTTCATTCCAAAGCAAGTGAAAATAGAGATAAGCAAGAAATGAAAAAGTGGGAAGGATATGGAAAATACAACTTCTACAGTAAAAAATATAAAAATGGTCAGAAATTAATGAAGAATTAAACAAAGATTGGGATAACATTTTCGTAAGTGATGACATAAGGGTAAATACGGAGAATTATATAGAAAAATATTGGAGAAAATAGTGGAAAAATATTATACCGAAGAAGAAAAGTAAACATCATTCATGCATACCAAGAGACAGAAGGATCTTGTTCCAGAAAATCAGAAAGTGGAAAAAAAGGTCTTGCAAAAGAAAAAATGCATGGAAAGTTATAGAACTAAAAAGTAAGATAGAAAATGCAGAACAAAAGATTATACAATCAAAAGAAAATGAAAAAACGGGACTTGGAAGAAAAAATCCCTATTAAATATCAAGCAAAAACCCCAGCTATTATACTCATATGCGAAGAAGATGAATAAAGAAGAATAGAAATAGGCCCTCTGAGAATTGAAGGGAGATTAACGAATGAAAAAAAGGAAATTTGCAAACATACTGGCAGAACGATATAAGAGAGAATTCACCCCTAGAATAGATAATGAAGATAATGATATAGAAGTAAGGGATGAAAATAGTGAAATATTTAGCTGACATAGATATTAATGAAGCTGATATTGTGCAGGCTATTAATGAAATTAAAAATGGAGCTGCTGCAGGGCCTGATGGAATTCCTGCTATTTTTGTTAAAGAAAGTAGTTCATTCTATCGCAAAGCCACTTGCAATATTATTAAGACAAAAGTAGTAATACAGGGCAAGATTTCTGATGAGCAACCAAAGTTAGCATATATTGCCCCTCTACGTTTCAAAAGGGGTGGATCAAGAGTAGAGGCAAAGTTAATATAGGGCCTTCGTGAGAGTTCTAACAATTTTCAACATATTGATGAAAGTGTATGAAAGGGTAATGAAGGAAAAAAATTATTATGAAACAGTTTAATTAAAAAAAATAATTTTGTTTAACTAAAGGGACAAACATGGTTTCGTACCCTGAAAAAAGTACAAACCCAAAACCCAAAATGTTAGTCCACCGTCGAGGAAAAAACATATTCAAAAATTATGAAAAAGGGCGGAAAATGAAAACAAGATCGTGGTTTATTTAGACTTTCGCAAAAAGCTTTTGATAAAGGTAGGGACCCTAAAGATTATTAAGCCGAAGGTGAAAAAAATTGTAGAAAAACACAATTTATCGTGGATTAAAGGTAGGTAAAGGAAGATGGGTAAAAGAAATTTTTACACAAAACACGAAAACAAACAGAATAAGGTTATTGGCAAAACGGACGAGAAAATCGGATGAAAGTCAAGGTAATTATCCGGTGTCGCCAGCAAGGTACGGTGTTAGCTGCAAATACTGTTTGTTATTATGATTTGAACGACATAGAACAATAATGTGAAGATTTCGGTACCGGTGACGTAGTTTCCGCAGATGACACAACGAATAAGTAGAGAAATTACTTTGTGATGAAGGATAGGAAAACAAACGGCTCTACAAAGAGACTTAATTAAAAAAGTATATGATTGGGCAAAGGTAAATAGGATGGTAATTTAAACTTATGAATAAATTTGAATCAATAAATTATGGAGGACAGAGAAGAAAAGAAAGCTATATGCATTTAGTAAGGGATCCTAATAATGAGGGAACATCACAAATAAGGGAAAGCAGTTAAACGACCTTGGTGTGATGATGAATAGGAAACATGTTATGCAATGATTCAAAACTGCAAAAACCCTCTGTTGGCAAAATTGTAAACAGCAAAAAAATGGGAATGTTGTTCTCCGGGCACTTCAAAATACAAGAAAAGCTGAAACACATGATTATGTCTTTATAAAAACATATGTTCGTACGTCCACTTGAAATATTTGCAATATGGGATTAATGGTACCCACACTATCAAAAGGAATTATTGCACAAAATAGAGTGGGTACAAACGGTCCTTTTACAGCTAGAATAGAAGGAAGTTAAGGACCTAGGGACTACTGGGAAAAGGCTACAATTCTTAAAAATTATTAATAGTCTAGAAAGGAAGAAGTAGGGAAAGCGTACCATGAATAATTCAGGCCATGGAAACAGATTAGAACGGAAATAGCAGGGAAAATATCAATGGGAACTAAAAAAAAATATCAGAAAAAGAGCAAGCAGAGGTTAGATTAATAGTGCCCAAAACCACTATACCAGGAAAAAATAAGGAAAGCACACAGGAAAACATTAATCCACTACGCACCAGCATCCGATAATGCAGCGTTCTATTCAATGCCGTTGACCAGCTCATACTGAGGGAATTATCTCAGGAGTGGAGCCCGTAGATGTGGTTTAAGAAAATAAGCTCGACAAATATCTAAAACTGCATTCCCAGACCATCCAAGATTGGAAGATGCAAAATATACCGGAAGATGTAACTAGGCAACCTCTCTGGTAGGACCATTAGAGGTGGCCTTTTCCACAATGAGGGACCACTCGGGGCGGGCAACCCGAAACAAGAGTGAAGGTCTGTAAAAGGTTAAGGTCTTCTCTTCTTCTCTTCTCTCTCCTTCCTCTCTCTCTCAGGGAAAAGGGGATTGAATTGAAAATGGACGTTGGAACATTGAATTTGTTTGATTTGCTTTTTAATTGTAATCCATTTTCAAGGATTTCTCTTTCTCTCTCCTCTCTCTCTCTCTCTTACTTCTCCTCTCTCTCTCTCTCCTCTCTCTCTCTCTCTAGATATATTATATATAATAGATATATATATATATATATATATATACTATATATATAATAATATTATTATATATAAATAAGATATTATATAAGTATATAGATAATATAGTATATACAGCATTGGTTCATGGAGGTTGCCATTCTCTCTCTCTCTCTCTCTTCTCCTTCTCTTCTCTCTCTTCTCTCTCCTCTCGTCTCTCTAGGCGCTATCGTTGCCGCCATATTGCTGAAAAGATACAAAAATAAGAGATATTTGTGGAAGAGAGATTCTCTATAACCACTTTGAGAAACGGAGATCGCATTGCTTTATCAGATGAATGCAATATCGAAAACAAGAAATAAAAAGCGGCTTATGAAAAAGAATACCATGACGGTTTTTTCCCGATTTGTTATTCACGTTTAGTGAACGAACTCGTGGCGTTCTTTTGTTAAGGAGTTGCAGATGTTGAACAACCCAACTCGGGAATATACAAAGGGGATTGTTCAGGATGTTCAACCTGAGGTAGAAATTTATTGGTTATTTTCTTCTCTCTCTCTCATCTTCCTTTTTTCCCCTTTCTTTTTTACCTTCCTTTTTTTTTCTTTTCTCTCTCTCCTTCGGCTTTCGAACTGTGATTCTTGAAAGATGATTCATTCATCTCTTCTTTCTCTCTTCTCTCTCTTCCTCTCTTCTTTCTCTCTCTCTCTTTCGCTCTTTTGCCTTGTTGAGGCTGTCATTCTGAAAATGATGATTTCTCTCTCTCTCTCTCCATCTCCTCTCTCTTTCTTCTCTCTCGCTCCTCTTCCTCTCTCTCTCTCTTTTCTTTGCTGTTGAGCTTCAGGTGATTCTGAAAGATGATAATCTCTCTCTCTAATTGCCACTCTAAGAATAAAGCACGGGTCTAAATCATTGATCGAGTACCATTTTCTTTCTTTCGCAAGGGAACAGAAGATCAAACCTATTGAAAAGGCGATATTCAGCCCATTCAAACTACTCTCACTCTCTCTCTCTTTATCTCTCTCTCGGAAAAGGTGAATCTGTAAATAGTCGTGAACTTGAATAGTTGATTTTCAATTGTAATCCTTTTCAAGAATATCTCTCTCTCTCTCTCTCTCTCTCTCTCTCTCTCTCTCTCTCTCATATATATATATATATATATATATATATATATATATATATATATATATATATATATATATATATATATATATATATATATATATATATATATATAGACAGTATTGGTTCATGGAGGTTGCCTCTCTCTCTCTCTCTCTCTCTCTCTCTCTCTCTCTCTCTGAATATCGTTCCGCCATCTTGAAAAGATAAAAAAACAAAGAGATATTTGTGGAAAGAGATCTCATATACACCTTGAGAACGAGATCGATTCTGCTTTCAGATGAAAGCAATATCGAACAAGCAATAAGCGGTTATGAAAAAGAATACCATGACGGTTTCCCGATTTGTTATTCACTTTGTGAACGAACTCGTTGCTTCTTTGTTAAGAGTTGCAGATGTTGAACACCACTCGGGAATATACAAAGGGGATTGTCAAATGTTCAAATTGAGTAAAATTATTGTTTATTTCTCTCTCTCTCCCTCTCTCTCTCTCTCACTCTCTCTCTCTCTCTCTCTCTCTCTCTCTGCTTTCGAACTGTGATTCTGAAAGATGATTCATTCTCTCTCTCTCTCTCTCTCTCTCTCTCTCTCTCTCTCTCTCTCTCTCTCGCTGCTTTCGAACTGTGATTCTGAAAGATGATTATTCTCTCTCTCTCTCTCTCTCTCTCTCTCTCTCTCTCTCCTCTCTCTCTGCTTTCGAACTGTGATTCTGAAAGATGATTCTCTTCTCTCTCTCTCTCTCTTCTCTCTCTCTCTCTCTCTCTCTCTCTCTCTCTCCTATTAAACTGTTATTCTGAAAGTAAAAATTCTCTGCTCTCTCTCTCCTCGTCTCTCGACTTTAGATATTTAATTTATATATAATATATATATATATATAGTATATATATTATATATATATTATATATATATATAGATATATATTATATATATATATACACACGTATATAAGTTTCCGGTGGCTAGAAGGAATTATCTCAATAATTTATTTGGATTCCAGTTCTCTTGAAAGATGTCGGGAATGAGGCTGATAGGCCTACTATGCCTTCTCCACCTCGGTTGCGACCCATCGTATTTAACTACCGACCAGGTGCAATATGTATCGCTTAGCTCAACCGCATCGAAACTGGACTTAAGTGAGAGAGATTAGAAGGCAGATGTTCTCAAAGACTAAGCCAAAGTTAATTACATAAAATGTATAGGCCTATGTTTACCTATTCATCTACATAATTCTATAAATAATTCGTGTATGTGTTTGATATACAGTCAGACTCAGCTTATAAAACCAATTAAATAAATATATAAATAAATAATTCAGCATTCTATAAAATATGTAGGCCTATATCCACCTACCTATCTGTTTTTATACAATTCTATACGTATGAATTTTTTAATATAAAGTCAAAACCTACCCTTGAAAACCTTAAAAAAAAAACATAAAAAGTTATAATCCAGCCGGCGTGAATACCTGGTCATTGTATTGGGGATGAAGAAGAAGAAGAAGAAGTTATAATAATGAATATAACTCTCCCTTCAGACTGGGCATCGACCCAGTCTCCTAAAAAAGGTCGAGTTCCAACACTCTCTATCCTTTGTGCTCCCGCCACAGATGGCCTGCTTTATTTGGGTCACTCGTAGTGTAAGTATGTGTATCTGTGTTGTCCGATATTTGACGAGGGTGTAGAAATGAGCTCTGCACACAATGGTAAGGAAATGTTGCCTAGACTTTATTTATTTATTTTTTTTGAGGGAAATATTATTGGAACAGTACACTAAGTTGGTTTATGTTTACCTAAGTCGTTAGATATTTACGTAACTTTTGATGATTAGTAAATACCATGCTTAATTTATTAAAATACAATAATGTCTCAAATAACATTTAATAATTGGTACATAAAAACCCTTAAATCTATTAAAGAAATCACGATATTTTATTTTTTTAAATTCTATATACCAGGTTATGTATTTACGTAACTTTTCATTATTAGTAAATACAATGCTTAATTCATTAAAATATAATAATTTTCTAAATAACATTTGATAATTGCTACATAAAAACCCTTAAATTTATTAAAGAAATCACGATATTTTTTTGTTTTTTGGATTCTGTTTACCAGGTTATATATTTACGTAACTTTTGATTATTAGTAAATACCATGATTAATTTATTAAAATACGATAATTTCCAAAATAACATTTAATAACTGGCACATAAAAACCCTTAATTTTATTAAAGAAATCCCGATATTTTATTTTTTTGGGGAATCTGGTTACCAGGTTGTTATATATTTACGTAATTTTGATTATTAGTAAATACAAAGCATAATTTAAAAAAAATATACAATAATTTCCAGAATAGCATTTAATAATTGGTACATAACCCTTAAATTTATTAAAGAAATCACGATGTTTTCTCGTTTTTGAATTCTGTTTACCAGGTTGTTATATATTCACGAAACTTTTGATTATTAATAAATACAATGCTTAATTTATTCAAATACAATAATTTCCCAAATAGCATTTAATGATTGGTACATAGCGTTAAATGTATTAAAAAAATCATATCATTTTATTTTTTTTTTATTCTGGTGAGATAAAAAATACTGAAACAAAACAGAAGGGTTACTATCTATTTACGAAACTTGTTTTGATTAAATGAAGCGGCTAATTTATCACGAAACAATAACCTCTAAAATAATATTTATTAATGAGTAAATAAAAACGTCAAATTTATTATTTACTATTTTCGTTTCCTGAATTCTGTTGAGAGAATAGTATTGGAATAACAGACTAAGCCAGCGGTATTGTCTATTTACGTAACGTGTTTTTTAATTAGCAAATACAATTTTTAATTTATTAAAACAACAATCTCTAACGTCAGACCTAACAATCAGTAGATAAAAACGTTTAATTTAACAAAGTAATTACAGTAATCTCCTCAAAAAGGTTTTTAAAATAACATGTCAGTTAAACTAGCAGTGAGTATAATATCCACTGACCTTCCCTCAGAATAACGCTAATTACTTACGTCACCAGTCACCATAATTAACCAGCGTCCATCTGCGGTGCTACATCATTTAGTAATCAATAATGAACTTCTGAGGGTCCATAGGAAATGTATTTTACACACACAAACACACAGACACACATACAAAGACTTCCAATTACACACATACACACTTCACTAATAATGGAATTCCTCTTTGTTTCTGAAATCATAATATAATTATTATTCCACTCAGTTCATGTTATCGTAGTATCTAAATAATGAAAAATTTAATATATACACACACACACACACACACACACACACACACACACACACACATATATATATATATATATATATATATTATATATATATATATATATATATATATATAATATATGTATATATATACATAGGTAACATGTCCTTACTTCAATAAATACAAAAATAAATAAATAAATAAATATACACAGCACATATACCCCATCCTAACCCCCTCCCCCCACCACTTTCCCCCACCCTAATACATAACATTAATCCCCCTTTCCTCCCTAGAGAGAGAGAGAGAGAGAGAGAGAGAGAGAGAGAGAGAGAGAGAGAGAACAAAAAAAAAAAAACATTACAAAAAAGTGTCAGCAAATGGGTATTTTTTCGAGAGATGGCCACCACATCGCTCAGTGCAATTTCGGGAAATGGGTCTCCGGATGACATCTGGTGGACAATTCGTCAACCAAGAGGAAGATTCGGTTCCAGAGCTTTGATAAACCGCTTCTCTCTCTCTCTCTCAAAAAAAACAAAAAAAAAAAAAAAAAAATGGAATAAAAAAATATACAGAATAAAAACGAAAAATGGATTCCTGGGTTCCAATTTTCATTCCTTTGTCTGATGAGACTTGAAGTCTCTCTCTCTCTCTCTCTATTCTCTCTCTCTCTCTCTCTCTCTCTCAAAAAAAAAAAAAAAAAAAAAACTGAAAAAAAAACATATAGCATAAAAACGAAAATGGATTCCTAGGTTCCAATTTCTTTCAATGTCTGATGAGACGTGAAGTTCTCTATCTCTCTTTCTCTCTATTAGAAAGGCGAGATAATTCAATATTAAAATCTTGAGTAGAAATTCCAATACCAAAGTCCCAGAAAATAGGAATTTCTGCTAAAAATTTAATCATTAAATTATCGCACCTTTCTAATAGAGAGAGAGAGAGAGAAAGAGGAGAGAGAGAGAGAGAGAGAGAGAGAGAGAGAGAGAGAGACTATGAACATATACAAAGGAATTTATAATGAGACCTTACCTATAAACCTTACATCTTGTTATCTTTGGTTGGGTTGTCCCAGGTCCCTCAGTGTAGGCACCTCTAATGTCTACCAGAGAGTTGCTAGTGCATCTTCTGGTTATATTTAGCATCTTCCAATCTTGGATGGTCTGGGATGCAGCTTAGATATTTGTCGAGCTTATTCTTAAACACATCTACGCTCAATCCTGATATATTCTTCAAATGAGCTGGCAACGCATTGAATAGACGCTGCATTGTCGATGCTGGTGCGTAGTGGATTAATGTCCTGTGTGCTTTCCTTATTTTTCCTGGTATTGTTTTGGGCACTTAATCTACCTCTGCTTGCTCTTTCTGATATTTTTAGCTCCATGATGTTTTCGGCTATTCCTTCTATCTGTTTCCATGCCTGAATTATCATGTAGTGTTCTCTTCTCCTTTCTAGACTATTTAATTTTAAGGATTGTAGTTTTTCCCAGTAGTCAAGATCCTTAACTTCTTCTATTCTAGCTGTAAAGGACCTTTGTACACTCTCTATTTGTTGCATATCCTTTTTGATAGTGTGGGTATCATATCATATTGCAATATTCAAGTGGACTACGAACATATGTTTTATAAAGCATAATCATGCGTTCAGCTTTTCTTGTTTTGAAGTGCCGTAACAACATTTCCATTTTTGCTTTACATTTTGCCAATAGAATTGCTATTTGATCATTGCATAACATGTTCCTATTCATAATCACACCAAGTCTTTAACTGCTTCCATATTTGTGATTGTCTCTATTATTAGGTCCCCCCCTATATGCATATAGGTTTCCTTCTCTGTCTCCATAATTTATTGATTCAAATTTATCAGAGTTATATACCAGTCTTATTTACCTCTGCCCAATCATAAACTTTGTTAAGGTCTCTTTGTAGCGCATTCCTATCTTCATCACAAGTAATTTCTCTACTTATTCTTGTGTCATCGGCGAAACTACTCACTACCGAGTCCTTAACATTACTGCCTATGTCTGCAATCATAAATACAAACATTAATGCAGCTAACACCGTACCTTGTGGCACACCAGATATTACCTTAGCTTCATCCGATTTCTCATCGTTTGCAATAACTATCTGTTTTCTGTTGTGTACAAATTCTTTTAACCATCTTCCCACTTTATCCACTATATTATGTTTTCTAATTTCTTCGCTAATATATTATGATCTACCTTGTCAAAAGCTTTTGCAAAGTACTAGATAAACCACATTTGTTTCATTTCCGCTTTTCATATTTTTGTATATGTTCTCACGTGGACTAACAGTTGGGTTTGTGTACTTTTTCCGGGTACGAAACCATGTCGTCCTATTTTAGACAAATTATTTTTTATTAAATGTTTCATAATATTTTCCTTCATTACCCTTTCATACACTTTCATAATATGTGATGTTAGACTCACAGGCCTATAATTACTTGCCTCTAGTCTTGATCCACTTTTGAAGGTAGGGGTAAGTAATATATGCTAATTTGTGCTCATCAGAAATCTTGCCAGTATCTAAACTTTATCTTAATAATATTGCAACGGCTTTGCGATAGAAATGAACTACTTTCTTTACAAAATAGCAAGGACACCATCAGGCCCTGCAGCAGCTCCATTTTTTAATTTCATTAATAGCCTGCACAATATCAGCTTCAATTAATATCTATGTTCTGCTAAATATTTCACATTTTTTGTTTCCTTATCTTCTATATCATTATCTTCATTATCAACTCAAGGGGTCAATTCTCTCTTATATCGTTCTGGCAATATGTTGCATATTTCCTTTTTTTCATTCGTTAATCAATTCTTAGAGGGCCTATTTCTATTCTTCTTTTATTCATCTTTTTTCGCGTATGAGTATAATAGTTTGGGGCTTTGCTTGATATTTACTAGGATTTTTTCTTCCAAGTCCCGTTTTTCATTTTATTTTGATTGTATAATCTTTTGTTCTGCATTTTCTATCTTACTTTTTAGTTCTATAACTTTCCATGAAATTTTTTCTTTTGCAAGACCTTTTTTCCACTTTATGATTTTCTGGAACAAGATCCTTCTTCCATTCAGACCCATCGTTTCATGCGCCGGAGCTTTCAATTACAAAATTTCTAAATGGTTAGCTGTCCTCCTTTCTCCTTTTTTAGGCACTCTTTCCCAGTCATCACAATCATTCGGAAAGATTTTTGTCACAAATTCAGAGAAGCACATATCCCCCACTTCACAACATAAAACTTTTAAGCCTTGAGGTAGACTCCCTATTCACAAAAGTACCAGTACAGGACGTTTCTTCAGTTTTTAAGGGAAAAATGATCCCCCTATTCAGATCATTTCCCATTGGCGCTTGACAAAATACTAAAGTTAGTTGAATTATGTGCATCTAATAACGTATTTTCATTCGGGGAATCATTCTACAAGCAAAAATTCGGGTGTAGAATGGGTAGTCCTTTAAGTCCTATTTTAGCCAATCTGTACATGGAATACTTTGAAACTACAGTAATAAATGCAATAAAACCCAAAAACATGCTGTGGATGAAGATCGTGGATGACATCCTAACATTTTGGGATAATAAGTGGGGTAATTTTAATGAATTCCTCTCAAAATTAAACGCATTATTGCCCAGCATCAAATTTAAAGTTGAATGGGAAACAGACAACAAAATTCCTTTTCTTGTGTTTTAATAATCAGAGACACGACAGAATACAAATTACCATATACAGAAAACCAACGTTCTCACTTTCATATATTCGCTACTTTAGCTATCACGACATTGCTATCAAGATAGGTGTAGCTAGCAACCTATTCTTAAGAGTCCTACGAATTTGTTCCCCAGATTTCCTGGAAAAAGAATTTGAACTAATTCGCAAGCAACTTTCATCTTTAAAGTACCCTGACCATATAATTGAGAAAAGCAATTCAAAAAGCAAACATAATTTTCTACCGACCCCCTAAAGACAAGCATTACCTACCCAAATACCTTAGCCAAATCCCTGATTAACGTCCAACAAAAGACATCTCCCAAACGACTCTGGGTATATGAAATCCCCATGCCAGGACTGTGACCAATCTTACATCGGATTTACAGGTAAATCACTTCCCCAGAGATTAATACAACACAAACGGTCAGGTAGGTATGGACAACAGAACTCGGCTATTTTTCAACCATATAATAAAGAACATAACCATAGAATAAACTGGAATATGTCACGTGTAATTTATAGCAGCAACTGCCGGTACAAGAGTCAAATGATGGAATCGGCCTTAATAAAAGAGAAGCAGGTAATGAACATCTCAAAAGGGGCGCGTGGATCTCAGATGTCGTCGACGCAGTGTTCATTCAACCAACGCTTAAGAAGATTAAAGGAAGATTATCAGCGGGGGTGTGACCTAAATTGGCTTACTTGTGGACGGATCTCTTGGTATAAATACCACCTTTTCTGTAAACTTTTCTCATTCATATACCTGAAGAGAGAGAGCAGTCTCTGAAATATAGTACTTTTCTCTCTACATTTTGGTGTTTTTATGGGCTCCTTTTATTAGATGGAATTCTGTTGTTACAGAACATTTTTTACCAGTCATATATATATATATATATATATATATATATATATATATATTATATATATATATATATATATATACATTCCCTCAAAAACTGGACCCATCCAGAAGTGACAGCTGACGAATACCCGCCCTGCAAAATGGCCCTCTGGAACACCCCCACTTTCCTTTCCAGCGAGTCTCGAATTTCGACTCTCTGCCCCCTCCCCCCACCCTCACCCCCTGGGACAACCTACCAACCGACCGACCGACCCACCGGCTGGAAGGCTCACTGTCGCCACACCGTTAAAGATGGCTTCATTTAAGCCAGGCTGCAGTTTCTGGTGTGGACAGGTAAATATATATACACTATGTCCGCTCGAGGCGAGGTGGAATTTTGTTTATTTATATATATTAAATATATATCTCCTCGCTTTGGGCTGAATGGTTACAATATATTGTTGTTACAGTTATGGCATCCTCTCTCTCCTCTCTCTCTCTCTCCTCTCTCCTCATCTCTCTCTCTCTCTCCTCTGCTGAATTATTTGTTTTTCAAGGTTTATTTTATTCGGATGAGTCAGCTATTTGCGTTTTAGTTGGGAGACGAATACTAATATAAGTCACTGATTCATTGATGCTAATCGTGGTAGTTGTCACCAGTATATATATATTTATATATATATATATTATATATATATATCTATATAATATATATATATATATATATATATATATATATATATATAGTATATAAAATATATATATATATATATATATTATATATATAGTATATATATATTATATATATATATATATAAATTTCTAACAATTTCTAATACCTGTAGCTGATCTTCAAACTAAAATTAATTATTGTTCTAGTATGGAATAATTGAAAATTTCTATACTCACAGAGAAGTTCTCTCTCTCTCTCTCTCTCTCTCTCTCCTCTCTCTCTCTCCTCTCTCTCTCTCTCTCAAAAACACACGTAAACTAGAACGTTTTTTTGAAGCAAGCATATTTACTGTAACTTTACTACAGACCCTTTCAAATATTAATTTCAATACACCATTCCATTCCCATTTGATTGCTGTTTCTGGCGATGTCCTTTTTAAAATCTACACAAGGACGATTATTATACAGCCTCCTAACTTTCATAAGAGAAAGCCAGTACCGTTTAATCGAAGATCAATATACACAGACTTCAAGATATTACAGATCACTTCCGCAAGAACGATATTTATGAGCCGATAATACCAGAATTGCTAAATAACTATAGGAATACTGGGAATTAATCTTTGTTCGTACCAGAGAAGTGAGCTGGAATATTTTAATTATGCATTGCATTTTGCATTCTTTGCAATGCAATCCTGCATACACACTCTCTCTCTCTCTCTCTCTCTCTCTCTCTCTCTCTCTCTCTATCGCAGCTCAAATGTGTATATTGTATCATGTCCTAGAGTGAAATAAAGTGAAAATATGATTTAAACTTATACTCTCTCTCTTCTCTCTCTCTCTCTCTCTTCTCTCTCTCTCTCTCTCTCTGATAGAAAGTGCAAGTCGGGGCAGATGAAGTTCTGCCTCTCCCGAAGTGAAGAGATGCTCCAACTGAAATGGGTTTCTTGCCAGGAGAAAAATGACCTCAGGTCATGTCAACAATGTTGTATATATAGGCATTTTACAGCACGGGCTCTTGACTCGAAAGTCAGAGTTTCATAGTTTCTGTTAGGTAAACTTTTTTTACAAATGCTTTTTTTAATGTTATGAAAAACTGGTAGTATAAACTCCTCTATTCACAGGTCAGATATGTTTATTTTTATCACTGGCTTTGGGTCGAAGGTGAAATTTTTTTTTTTTTTTTTTTTTTTTACGTAGACAAATATTAATTCCCAGAAAGTGAAATGGATTTCGTAAATATTATTTTGATGTTCGAACGTTATCTTTTATTATGTACATTTTTAACAAAATTAAGCTCTTCGGATTTACAATTATGATTAGTAGTATAACGACTTGTTCAATAAAATAATAAAATATAGTCAGATATTAAGTGTCAAATATAAAATAATATTTCTTTTACAGATGTTTGTCTTGATTACTGTAAAAAATACTGAAGAATATGAATCATAATTGAATATATTTATGAATATTTCAATTGTATATTTTAATCAAGATCAGTAATATTATGAAATAATAAACTATACTACTTTGAATTTAAATATAAATTTCTGACAACATATATTAATCAGAGATTGGTTATGAAGACTTATACTTTTACAACCCACCTTCTGGCTATAAAGACTTGATCTTACAACCCAGCTTCTGTTTATAAAGACATACTGATACAATCCAGCTAATGGTTATAAAGACTGTTACAACCCAGCTTCTGGTTGTAAAAACTTACGCTTACAACCCAGCTTCTGTTTATAAAGACTTATACTCTTACAACCCACCTTCTGGTTATGAAAACTTACTCCTACAACCCAGCGAAGCAACACGTGACCAACAACACTGTGGGGAACCACAACAGCGGAACAACTTGTTGGCAGAGAAGCACGAAATTCCAAGTTGTTGTCGTTCCCATTCCAGTCGTATAGAAACCAGAGAGAGACCTATTCCTGGCGACTGGAATTCCAGGCGGCTACGCGACCTTCCACTGTGTAAGGAATAGTCAAAGAGATTCCCAGAATTTGGGAACATTCCCGATTCTGAGTTTTATGTTTCAAGTATTTCCGGTGCTTTTGAGTGGGGGAGAGGGGTAGGGGGTTGGGTGGGAGCGGCGCCCCCTGGCTGTGGTGGTGGCGATCGTCGGTTTCTTATGCAGGTTAAGAAGAAGAAGAAGAGGACGAAGAAGAAGATGAAATAAATAAAAGGTATTCGTATTGTGGGAGGACGAACATTCCCTAAACAATAGCAGGTAACTTAACAATAAAACTTTTTTTTTTTTTTTTTTTTTTTTTTTGCTGTAGTTGGACCTTTGTCCTTTCGTGTTTTCGTTTTTGTTCACCTTGACCTGTTTTTTTTTTTTTTATTTATTTATTTATTTTTTATTTTTTTTATTTTTTTTAACTAAATTATTTCACTTCCCTTTCCAGCTGAAGGATTTGTCGTATGCGCGACAATTTAGCCGAACCAGAATATTCATTTGTTTTATTTCTTTTTTAAAAGCTGACACAACAACATCGACTGGTGTTGCAATATTTGGAGGAAGAATGGATGGTTTCCAAAGAAAGCTTTTTTATTTTTATTTTTATTTATTTATTTATTAATTTTTTTTTTTGAGTGAATAAAATTCGCATGTCTTTCCATGCGTCTATTTTAGGACTTTGTGAACTATTTCCTTTATTCTGGCCATTGGATTGGTTTAACCTAAGATGCAAAATATATATTTGAATTAGGATGTAAGACTCATTTACATACGTCGTATTGTTAGTACTTCATATAATGAGTAGATGTATGTGGTATGTATGTATATTATGTATGTATGTATCTACATGCATAAATATATATATATATATATATATATATATATATATATATATATATATATATATATATATATATATATATATAAAAAATATATGTAAAGGTTTTTGCCACGAAGGACAAAATGAAAAAGCGAGATAGCCGAGTACTTTCGGTCTTGTTCCGACCCTTTGAACAAGACCGAAAAGTACTCGGCTATCTCGCTTTTTCATTTTTCCTTCGTGGCAAAACCTTTTATTTCTATACATAGCATCACGTTTTATTATACTTCGTGATCAAGTTATTCATGGATGTATACTTTATATATATACATCTACTCATATATAAATGACTTACATCCTAATTTAAACATATATTTTACATCTTTTTTGAAACCAAATAAAATGACCAGAATTAAGGAATATTTACAAAGACCTAAAGTAAACGGAGAGAAACACAGGCAATTATTATTCACTAAAAAAAAAAAAAAAAAAGAAAAAAAAAAAATTCTTTGAATACTCATCTTCCTCCAAATATTGCAACGCCAGTCGATGTTGTTGTGTCAGCAAACACGATGTTCAAAATCGAAACAACAAGAAACGTATATTTTTTTTTTTTTTTTTTTGTTTTTTTTTTTTTTTTTTTTTTTTGCGCCAACTTAAAAAAAGAAAGAAAGAAAAAAAAAGAATATATATTCTGGTTCGGCTAAATTGTCGAGCGTACAATTCCTTCAGCTGGAAAAGGGAAGTGAAACGATCTACTTGAAATAAAGGTAAAAACTGATAAAAAAATTGGATGCAACTTTACAAAAGAAAAAAAAAAACGTCCCCCTAAAAAAAAAAACTAAAAAAAAAAAAAAAACTAAAAAAAAAAAAAAATTGGGTCAGCTGAATTGTCACGCACACAAATCCCTCAGCTGAAAAGAGAAGTGAAATAATTTAGTTGAAAAAAGAAAAGAAAAAAAAAAAACGGGTCAAGGTGAACAAAAACGAAACACGCGAAAGGACAAGGCTCTCCTACAAAAAAAAAAAAAAAAAAAAAAATGTTATTGCTAAGTTACCTGCTATTGTTTAGAGAATGTTCAGTCCTTCCACGATACGAATACCTTTTATTTATTTCTTCTTCTTCTTCTTCTTAACCTGCATAAGAAACCGACGGTCACCACCACCACAGCCAGGGGGCGCCGCACCCCACCCCCCAAACTCCTCTCCCCCACTCAAAAGCGCCGGAAAATACGTTGAAACATAAAAAGCAGAATCGGAATGTTCCCGAATTCTGGGAATCTCTTTGACTATTCCTTAACACAGTGGAAGGTTGCGTAGCCGCTTGGAATTCCAGTCGCCAGGAATTGAATGGTCTCTCTCTGGTTTCTATACGACTGGAATGGGAACGACAACAACTTGGAATTTCGTGTTTCTGTGCCAACAAGTTGTTCCGCTTTTGTGGTTCCCAAAATGTTGTTGGTCACGTGTTGCTTCGCTGGGTTGTAGGAGTTAAGCCTTTATAACCAGAAGGTGGGTTGTAACAGTATAAGTCTTTATAACCAGAATCTGGGTACTAGGAGTATAAGTCTTCATAACCAATCTCTGATTAATATACGTTGTCAGAAGCAGAATATTTGAATGTAAATTAGTATAGTTTGTGATTTCATAATATTACTGATTTTGATTAAAATATACAATTGAAATATTCATTAATATACTTAATTATGAATAATATTCTTCAAACGTTTTTACAGTAATCAAGAAAAACATCCGTAACTGAAATAGTATTTTATATATGACACTTAATATCCGACTATATTTTATTATCTTGTTGACTATGTCGTTATACTACTAATCATAATGGCAAATGCACAGAGCTTAATTTTGTTAAAAATCTACTTAATGAAAGATACATTCGATATAAATATATTTAACGTAATCATCTCTTTCTGGGAATTATATTTGTCTACGTAAAAAATGAATTTTTTCGACCTCGAAGCCAATGATAAAAAAAAAAACATATCTGACCTGTGAATAGAGTTTATACTATCATTTTTTGATAACAGTAAAAAAAAAATCGTAAAAAAAGTTTACCTAACAGAAACTATGAAACTCTGACTTTCGAGTCAAGAGCCCGTGCGGAAAAATGCCTATATATACAACATTGTTGACATGACCTGAGGTCATTTTTCTCTTGGCAAGAAATCCATTTCAGTTGGAGCTCCTCTTCACTTCGGGAGAGTCAGAACTTCATCTGCCCCGACTTGCACTTTCTCTCAGATAGAGAGAGAGAGAGAGAGTCTCCCAGTTATATTATCTATGAATCCAAAAGTAGGCGACGTGGACAGACGCAAATCTGTTGTGTTTCGTTTCTATTGTATAAATGCATAATGTATTCCAACAAAAAAGTTCAGCAAAAGCTCTCTCTCTCCCCCCGTCTCTTTCTCCCAGAGCCTCTCTACTATATACCACGGGAGGAAAACTCTCTCTCTCTCTCTCTCTCTCTCTCTCTCTCTCTCTCTCTCTCTCTCTCTCTCTCTCTCTCACTAATCTTTCGCAATCGCTTCCAAGATCAGAACACCACCTTCAGGTTCATCTGTAAATAGACTCGAGCATAAACATCGCTCATGGCTGGAATGTCTTTTTTGTTGTTGTTGTTGTTGTTGTTTACCTCCTGGTGCGAGAATGTGATGTATGTTTATTTGGGGGGTAAGGGAGGGTTGGAGGGGGCGAGATGACTCATGACTCAGGATTACGCTTGTTTAAGACCATCACTGGTGCCTTTTCTCGTTTCTATATTAAATTTCGATTTTTTTAAGATTTTTTTTTTTTTGTTTCATAACAACCAACTCCCAAAAATATCTGACAAATTTATGACTCATAAAAAAACAAATGCCCATAACTGTCTTGTTTTCCTTTTAGGAGGTTTCCAATGTTTTTATTTATTTTTTTTGTGATGTGGGGGGGGGGGCGAGTTAGGGGTAGGAAGGAAGCTTAAATCGTCGATAAATATTTATAAAAAAATGAAAATGTCATTTTTTGACATTTTAAAAAATTCATAATAGCTTGGCATGAAAGACAACGCAAGGTCCATTTGCATATCGATTTACTTATTGTTTTTAAAGAATTTTAATTTTGTTAATCGTCAGATTAACTTTCATAAATACTTTCTTTCATCTTTGGCTGATCAAGAAACAAACAAAAGCAAACAAATAAAAAACATGCATCATAAAAAAACAAAAGGAAGTTTTATGCAAACTTAAAATTTTTCAAATTTTTATCTCATTCTGTCCGACCTCAGATGTTAGAAACTACTGAGGCTAGAGGGCTGCAAATTGGTATAATGATCACCCACCCACCAATCATCAAACATTCCAAATTTGAACCCTCTAGCCTCAGTAGTCTTTATTCTATTCAAGGTTCACGTTATTAAGTATCGTGCATCTGGCAGCGCTTTCCGGAGGCGTGGGCACACGCACCCTCCCGCTACCGCATCTGGGGAGCAACTGAAACGCTACCGGTCGTAGCTGATGGTTTTATACAGCATCATACGCTGTACAGGAAAATCGATTGCGCCGGAGAAACTTCGACGCATTTTTTACTTGATTATCTTCTGGCAACTTCTAAAATAACTTGTTTCTGAGTCGGGAATGTTTTTTTTACAGAATAAACTATACACAGAAACTTCACCTAACTTCTTAGGACGAAACGTCGCAATTAAAACTTCAAGTGATGACAGTACAGAAATGATACCAATAAACCCTTGTTTGGGGGAATGAAGTTTTTTTTTTATGAAAAAAAAACTATTGTTCTATTGTTTAAGCCTTAAATGGCAAAATAATGAAAAAAGTGGCAATTCTAAAAACAAATAATACTTAGTATAGTACATCGAGGAGAGAGAGAGAGAGAGAGAGAGAGAGAGAGAGAGAGAGAGAGAGAGAGAGACTTAACATACCTATATACTGTGTCAAGACACAGAAACATAACATACATACTGTGTCAAGAGACATATACATACATACATACATACATGCTGTGTCAAGACACACAAACGTGCCCATATACTATGTCGATATACATACAAACATAAATACATACATACATACTGCAATCATACGAGTACGAACATACCTACATACTGTGTTAAGATACATAGAAACATACCTATATACTGTGTCAAGTGACACATACATCCATACATGATGTGTCAAGACACACAAACGCACCCACATACTGCATCGAGATGCATATAAACTGTGATCAGAGGCACACAAACATACCTATACATACTGTGTTTAAGATACATAGAGACATACCAACAAAAACACGCACACACGCACGAAAAAAATGCAAAAAAAAAAAGAAAAATAAATAATAAATAAAAACGAACACCCTCATTACTGATGGACTCTCCAACTCAACCCAAAACTTACGTCCCATATTGCAATCGCATTGCATTGCGTTGCATTGCAGACCTTTTATCAATGAGTCGTCCAGGAGAGCGAATACGAAGAAAAATAACGAGTCCCGATGAGACGGTGGAAGAGAGAGAGAGAGAGAGAGAGAGAGAGAGAGAGAGAGAGAGAGAGAGAGAGAGGAAAAAACCTCCTTCCTGACTGCACGGAAAAATAAAAAACCTGAGATAAAAGTGTGAAAGCTTTCAGAGAGAGAGAGAGAGAAAGAGAGAGACGAGAGAGATGAGAGAGAG
>NC_087208.1:48327491-48336558 GCF_015104395.2 Macrobrachium nipponense | reverse complement strand
CCTTCTCCTCCTTGAGGGAGCTGATGCTACTTGATGGAGTTTAAGAAAACTTGTAGTAAAGAACTTAGAATTCACCTAGAGGAGGTAAAAGCATATAGCTTAAGTAAGCTGCTCAGATAGCTGATGAGTTTGTGTTAACACACGTGTAGGTAGTAGTAGTTTTTGGCTCATCAGTCGTTAAATCCCAGCCTGCCAGGCCAAAACATAATAATTGGAGATCCAATAACCCCTTTAAAACAAAGGTTGAAGCTAGCCAGGGAAATAACCCGAGTGGAAGGAACACACGGGTGTTTTCCCAGAGTAATCAAAGTTCCAGTAATGTTGGTAGAGCTATGGGGAACTTGTTTTTGGTGCCACGAGCAGGGTCACTTTCAAGCTCGTGTCCTGCCCGGAGGAGGTATCTCCAGCGGAACGGAAGGGGAGGTAACAACAATGTCCCCATATCTTTGATTGCTAATGCCCCTACTACCCCTAATGCGTAAGTTTGAGTGTTCCCCAGGAACTGAAGGAAGAGTTATGTTTAGTGGTAGTGGAGGTGAAACAAACCAGTCACCTGCTAGCTCTCCTTAGTGACTTTTTGACGAATATATTTGGCCTGCAGTTTGGTTGTTGATAGTAAAAGTTATCAGAGTGAACTTCTTAAGGACACTGGTCTGCTCGATCATTGGTGTTGTCAAAGGTTTTGAAGGATGTTGGTGAGCATTCTGGAAATTATGTGGTCCTGGGTGGGTTCCCTGATACAGTGGTTTCTGCACCTTTGGTGGAGGTAGAGGCATTCTTCCCAGGGTATCATCAAGGTGACAGACAGAATAATTGGCAGTGGTAGAAAGCCCCCCATCCCTGGTATTGACGGCATTTTTGGGAAATGATATGTTGGATGCCCGAGGTTATGAATTATTCCCAATAGTGTCTGTAACTGCAAGTCCTGTGGCAATTACCACTCGAGCTTCTGCAAAGGCTGCTGCCGCCTTACAGAATGAGGATAATTTAAACTTTAGTAGTTTAGAGGTAGAGGTAGAGAGACCCGGGTCTGTAGGTAGTAGTAGTAGTAGTAGTTTTATGAATAAAATATTTAATCCTGATTGTGACCGTGTAAGCTTTATTGAAGCTCAGAAGGCTGAATTCATTATGAATTAGGAGGTACGGATGATTTAACAAAACCCAGGTTCTGTGTGATTAGAGGTTTGTTGTAAGAGTTAGTCGTCCTCTGGATCACAGCTTGAACCAAACCTCTCGGGTAGAACAGATTGTGGTACCTTCAAAATATAAAGAACCTGTATTACGGCCAAAGGGGTCGTAACAATTTGGCGACCGTCCTTGGTTTTAGCTCATGAGGATTCCTTTTCTGGTCATTTTGGAGTTTGCAAAACCCATAGTAGATTGGCAAAGTATTTTTGGTGGCCAGGATTGAAATCCTCGGTGAAGAAATTTGTAGGAAGTTGTGAAACAATGTCAAGTAATGGGTAAACCTAATAAACCTATTCCTAAAGCCCCTTTGCATCCAATTCCTGCAATTGGGGATCCTTTTGCAGAGTTGGTTGTTGATGTGGTTGGGCCTTTGCCCCTTGAACTAAATCTGGATTTACTTATCTTTTGACTATAATGGACAGAGCGTCTAGGTTTCCTGAAGCTTTTCCTATGAGGAAAATTACATCCAAGTAGTGTTTGAGAAACTAATAGAATTTTTTTCCAGGTATGGGTTTGCCTCGTAAAATTCAAAACTGATTGTGCACTAATTTCACGCAAGCAGGTTTAAGGGTTTAAGGGTAAATGTGCTGAACTGGCCAATTCAGCACATTACCAGTGTACCTTACCACCCAGAGAGTCAGGGTGTAGTGGAAAGGTTCCACCAAACCCTTAAGTCTATTCTAAAAAAGTACTGTTGAGCAAGGCGAGGATTGGGATAAAGGTCTTCCCTTTGCTCTCTTTGCTATACGTAACATCCCAATTCTTCGCACAGGTTTGTAGCTCCATTTGAGTTGATTTTTGGACATAAAGTACGTGTCCTCTAGAAATTTTCCATGAGTTGCTAGAGGTTAGTCATAAGAAAGTATTGAATGTGGGTGAGTTCGTTGAGGACCTGAGGAGTAGATTATCACTGCCTGGAAATTTGCCCAGGATAATTTGGTGTTGTCTCAGGCCTCAATGAAGGAAAATTATGATAAGAAGAGTAAGGCACGTTCGTTTTGAGCCTGGTGAGCTTGTTTGGTTTTGAGCACAGACTCTGACAATTTTCTGGAACCTAGTATAAGCGGGCCTTGGAAGGTACTTCGGAAATTGTCTGATGTCAATTATGAAGTGGAAGCTCCTGGGACGCCAAACGTAAGTGTCGGGGATATTCCACATTAATAGATTGAAATCTTACACAGTTGGTAAGACTTGGACCCCCTAGCTATAGTATATGAGCCAGTGTCTCTAGTGTTAGAACCCACGTTAGAAGAACCAGCCGACTTGTTTTGCCAGGTATCTTCAGATGCTCTTACAGTTAATATGCAAAATTTGGAAACTTTAGGAAAAGGGTTTGGAGCATCTGGAGGGTATCCCAGAAGGATGACATGATAAAATTAATATCTTCTTTTTCAGACTTATTTCAGGCCTCTCCAGGTAGAACGACCTTGCTCCAACACGATGTTGATGTGGGCAGTGCTTCCCCAGTCAAACAAAGTCCTTATCGATTAAATCCTGATGGGCAGTTTCGCATGTGTGTGGACTACCGCAAGGTCAATGCTAATACAAAGAATGACTCTTTCCCTTTGCCACGTATCGAGGACTGTCTTGATCGGATAGGACCTGCTAAGTTTATAACTAAATTGGATCTTTTAAAAGGGGTAATTGGCAGGTTCCCCTATCGGATCGAGCCAGTGAAATTTTCGCTTTTGTTACGCCCTTTGGGCTTTACGAATGTAAGGTAATGCCCTTTGGGATGAAGAATGCAGCGTGTACCGTCAGCGGTTGATGAACCAAGTTATATGTGGTCTGGAGGGTACAGAAATTTATATAGATGATTTGGTTATTGACAGCAATGACTGGCGGACTCATTTGGTGAGATTAAGGAAGGTATTTGAGGCCTTGAGAGCCGCTGGTCTTGTTGTAAATTTGAGTAAATGTGAATTCGGTAAAGCCAAGGTGTGTTATCTAGGTCACGAGGTTGGTTTGGGTCGGGTTACTCCTAAACAAGCTAACCTCGAGGCTCTATTAAATTTGCAAAGGCCGTGCAATGTTAGGGAAGTCTGGAGCATTTTAGGTATGTTGGGTTATTATAGGAGATTCATCCGGAACTTCTCTGACATTGCTCAGCCCCTTACTCAACTCTTGCAGAAGGGACAAAAGTTTGTATGGTCTTCTCAATGTGAGGAATGTTTTTTAAAACTGAAAACTGTCTTGATGTCTAACCCCATTCTAATGTCTCCTGACTTTCAGAAACCATTTATTGTGGGTATAGGTGGAGTACTTTTTTCAAAGACATGAAGATGGTGAAGTGCGTCCAGTATCCTACTTTAGGTCGTAAGTTGCTGGATGCTGAGAGAAGGTATTCTACCATCGAGAAGGAGACACTAGCTTTAATTCGTACCTTGGTTCATTTCAAACCATATGTTACTAATTTTTCCTTTCCCGTAGAAATTTGGACGGACCATAACCCTTTGGTGTTCATCGAAAGAATGAAAGGTTCTAACCAGAGGATTCTGCGTTGGGCTCTTCAGCTGCAGGAGTTTCCTTTAAGTATTAAGCCATGTTAAGGGTGTTTGATAACTGTATTCCTGATGCCCTTTCTAGGATGTAAGTCTGGATTAATTTCTCTTCTCACCTCGCCCTTCTCATTTCTCCTTCGGGGTTTTGTATTGAAAATTGAAAATTATTTTAAGGTAGTCAATTTTGATCATGTTTAAAATGGTGTATGGATTCGGGCTTTGTCTTAAGTCTGTTTCATTATGTTCCGAGTTTTGCTTCACCTTATTGTTTTTCCCTTGCAGGATATTTTAGATTAAGTTCTCTCTTTTTCCCTTGCAGGATGTTTTAGATTAAGTTGTTTATATGGTTATCTTCTAGTATGTAATATGTTTGTGGTACTAAAAAAATTTATTCTATTTGAATAATTTTTTTTTTGAGGGGGAGGAAGGTGTCAAGTTAATGTAATTTATTGATTGTTTATTTTCTTAAATCAGCCTTGTAAGCCTTGTAACTTAGTTTTAAGTGTTCTCTTATTTAGTTCAGCAGTTATTAATTTTTTTTTTTGTTTTTTTTTTTACGTTAACGTATCGTTCAGTGTTTTTGCTCAGTGATTCCTCCTCTTGTTGTGAATTACCTAACTATCGTGTTAACGATTGTTTTTATTTTGTTTTCGAGTTGGAATGGAACTGTAGTGCTGTGAGTGGAGGCCGGCCAAAAATAGTTCGGGCCTGTATAAGCTTCTGGACGTACGCTCTGTTGTTGGCAGCCTTCTGGAGATTTACCTCGCGCCTTTTTGGAGGAATACTCCGACGGACCTCCCTTGGATGTGGTTTTCCGTAAATGTGCTGAGCCATCTACGGCGTATGTGCATTGTGGAGTTTGATCACGGCTGTGATAGCGCAGGTTATCGTCACTTGCGACGCCTGTACTCCTGATTCCCGCCGGAGGATTTGGCGGAAGACGTGGTCGTCGCTGTCCCGCCACGTAGGAGGCGTTACGCCAACCACTGTCCTGTCCGTCTTCAGCTGCTTGTCCAGGAGAGCTAAGGGCTCGTGAGGAGGCTCGTAGGAGGCAATTGCGCCAGGTAAGAGGTGATTATCCTGTGTGTCCCTCGGAATTGATCTCGAACCCCTGGGTCTACCTGGACAATTTGTGGGCTCCCCCGTTATAGCTGCTGGAGGTTGAAGCAACTTCCGTGAAACTCCTGTGCACTTCGTTGGTACGCGAGGATTTGCGTATTTAAATATCAATTATATTTGTATATATATGTATGTTGTTATTGAGTTGTCGGTATTGGGTATTTACTGTCCCTCAGAATATTATTTGAATTTAGTTTTAAGTTTAGTACCAACACTGTTAGGTAGGAGATTTAAGGTTTTCCGTCTTTATTTTCTCTAGTCTCCCCTTCAATCTTATATTATAGGTTAGTGGTTTTTTTCATTATTGGGCCCGTAGTATTATTATTTTTGAGCCTTTGGCATGTTATGTCCTTTCCTTTACTTTGTTAGGGTCAGCTTTCAGTATTAGAGTCCTTGTGAGCTGTTATTTGCTCCTTGTATTTTGTGTATTTAATGTTTTAAGCTTTCCTCACAAGGCTTATTTAGTGTTAAGTGTAATTATTGTACAATTAAATTATTGTTCATTTTGTTCTGGTGTTTTGTGTCCACCCATTCCTCATACCCTGTGGTACTTTCTTACTTGCCTACGCATCCCTGTGATTATTGAAAATATAAAGAACCTGTATTAGCGGCCAAATGGGTCGTAACTATATATATATATATATATATATATATATATATATATATATATATATCTATATTATATATATATATATATATATATTACATGACCGAGCTACAAATGTCCTTAAATATCTAATTCGCTCTACCTCGGAATTAATATATTTTTCATATATGTTTAACCGAGGGGGGATTTATTAAGCGATAATAGAATTGGCGGCCGACAGGCGCGAACCATCGACCTCTCAATTCCAGGACTGGCGAGGTTGGCTAAGGCTTCACTGCCAGTCTGTCGGCCGCCAATTCTATTATCGCCTTATAAATTCCCCCTCGGTTAAACATATATGGAAAATATATTAATTAAGTCCGAGGTAGCGGTTTTTTAGAGCGAATTAGATATTAAACGGACTTTGTAGCTCTATATATGTCTATGAATCACGATAATATATATATATATATATATATATATATATATATATATCATATATATATATTATATATATATATATATATATATATATATTTATATATATTACCTATTTGCAACGCCCCAGACTTAAAACGATAATGAATAGACATGAGTTTTATTACTTTCTTTTCCGTTTTTTTCTTTTCACTCCCAATGAAACAATAATACACAAATGGTGGAAGATTCACTCGAAGGTCTTCGTTTTGTTATTTTGTGGAGGTAAACAGAAAGTAATTAAGAGGGAGAAACTTGAAGGTAATCATTTTTAATATTGCTTGAATGATTAGATATGGGAAATGCTTTCTGTTCAGTCTAGAGAGAGAGAGAGAGAGAGCATCGATCTCTAGTTTATATACACATGAATACTGTTCAGGAGAGAGGGAGAGAGAGAGAGAGCATCCATCTCTAGTTTATATACACATGAATGCTGCTCAGTAGAGAGAGAGAGAGAGAGAGAATCCATCTCTAGTTTATATACACATGCATGCTGCTCAGTAGAGAGAGAGAGAGAGAGAGAGAGAAAGCGTTGATTTCCTTTTATTATATATAAATTCTATTCAGGACAGAGAGAGAGAGAGAGAGAGAGTATATGGAATGGTTTAAAGTTTTTTGTTTATATATACTAGGAGGGATTTCTGAGAGTAAAGAAGCTTATCTGATTTTTCAAACCAGAAAGGGTGAAATTTTATGTAGGGGTATTTAGTGCCCAACGGAGTGGAAACATTACTTAATGTTATCGTAATCAATTGTTATAGTGCATTGGGCTTTTTCCTTTAGTTCATAACGTCTACATATTTTTATGATTTTTTTTTATTCCTAATAACTACGTACACCTAGATATACGTATATATACGTATATATACACACATTATATATATATTTCTTCAATTATCCAAAAGATTGAGACTAAACACCCAAATCTATCGTAACCAAGACTGTCAATTAAAAAAATATCCATATCCTTACAAATCATTTAGAGTACAAAAAAAAAGATCCTTTTAAACCATTTTATCTATTATACAGTCTCTGTCTGTCTGTCTGTCTGTCTCTCTCTCTCTCTCTCGAATGAGCACCATTCACGTGTATATAAGCTAGAGATCGATGCACTCTCTCTCTCTCTCTCTCTCTCTCTCTCTCTCTCTCTCTCTCTCTCTCTCTCTCTCTCTCTCTCTCTCATGAACAGCATTTATGTGCAAATAAAATGAAACTCAATGCTTCTCTTTCTCTCTCTCACACTTAGAGGTGCCTTACACTGAGGGACCTGGGGCACCCCGAACAAGATGTAAGGTCTGTAAGGTCTCGAATGAACGCCATTCAAGTGTTAATAAGCTAGAGATCGTTGCTCTCTCTCTCTCTCTCTCTCTCTCTCTCTCTCTCTCTCAATTGAACGGCACTTCCAATATCTATTTATCCAGTCAATATTTAAAATGATACGGTAAAGATAGTTTCGATTAATTAATTGCATTCCGTTTTCTGCTCTGGTAAAAACAACTCTACCAAAGACGAAAGGAAACATTGAGCTTAGCTGACATCATCGGTATAATGAAATTGTCTTCTTATTTTAAGTTAAAAGAAAATATACAAAACTCATATCTAATCATTTTTGTTTAAGCGCAAAACAGCCAATATGGAATGATAGTTATACAAGTAGTTAGAATAAAAAGTATGGTTTATATTTATTCATCTGACTATCTTTTTTTGGGTTTCAATTCTCTCGTGTTGCAAAACAGTAAATATATTTTGTGACTTGTTTTATTAAGAGTAAAATATTTATTTTCAATAAATATTATTTAGTGAGTGTTGGGTTGCAAATGTTTTATTGGAAATTAGAAAATAATTCATATGTAACTTCTTTTTTAAAATTCACTTTGTTACTAAATAGTAAGAGATAAAACAACTATAACCAATTTGTTACAAGGTATTGGGTTACGAACAAGAAAATACATTATGCAGATTATAACCGAATTCGTCTCAAAAACTAGACTAGAAATATATCTAGTTATCGTACGAATTGATTGATATTTAAGAAATAATATTCTTATACTTCCATGTTTAGGTAAACTCTTTAGACATATCCCCGTGTGTCATGGTAATTGTTGTATAGCAAAGAAAGATAAAGGAAAGGAAAACGCATCTTCGGAGGCTTTCGCGCGTGTGTTGGAGGCGCCTGTTCTCATGATGGTTCTAGAATCGGCAGGAGTGTTGGGGAACTTGACAGGCACCGACGGGACGTGAGGAACGCCGCGATTTCTGATGTAATACTTCGTTCAGATTCTTTTAAGAAGTTCTAGTAATCTCGGGAGTCTGTGACGTTCGTGCTCCGCCTCCCCCGTAGGCCCCGCCCCCGGGTCACCGTATAAATACGACTGACGAAGTAGGAGATGAGAGATCATCAGTAAGAGCCAAAGATCACATTATCAGTGAGAGATCAGCAGCAGAGATCATCAGAGAGAGATAAGAGAAGAAAGAACAGACGACGGATCAGAGAGAAAAAGGCGCTTGAGAATTTAATCGGGATCTGGTCAAGTCGTCCGGAAGTGGACGACTGAGGCATCTAGACGTAGAGCAAGACTTCAGAGAAGAAACGTTGTACAAGAGGTTTTGAGGAGTTCCTGCCCTTCAAGCATCAAGAGTATACATTGTTTTCTGCAATACGGAGTCAAGTAGACGACAGAAGTTACAGTTCTCCTTGTGTGAAGCCACCGCTTCGAGCATGGATCTCCGACGGCGCAAAACTGGCCGGCAAGTACTTTCATTACCCCACCGTTTCCCCAGTACATGCAGTGTAAGATTTTACTTTTTCTTTATGTAAATAGGAGATACCATTCTGCATTTATCTTTGTTAGTAAGCTTGTAAATAAGCCTTTGTTCTGTTGGTGTTTCTTTCTATATTCGTATCCCCAGTTTCAACTATTGGTGTTAAATTCTTTTGTATATAATAATATCGAACTTGGAGCGGACCTCTCTCGGTTCGGAACACCGTGTAGAGATGGAGAAACAGTCAGTGCTTTTCTCTCTCTCTCTCTCTCTCTCTCTCTCTCTCTCTCTTCTCTCTCTCTCTCTCTCTCTCTCTCTCATTTTATCTATACGTTTCTTTCTTTCACAGTCTCTCCCCCCCCCCTTCTCTCTCTCTCTCATGAAAAGCCCTACGTAGGATTCCTTGTACCTCATCCTTTAGCACCAATCACGT
>NC_087208.1:48302491-48322491 GCF_015104395.2 Macrobrachium nipponense | reverse complement strand
GGGTGGGGGAGACGTTTTTTTATTTTTTTTTTTTGTGAAGTTGCATCCAACTTTAATCAGTTTTTACCTTTATTTCAAGTAGATCGTTTCACTTCCCTTTTCCAGCTGAAGGATTTGTCGTATGCGCGATAATTTAGCCGAACCAGACTATTCTCTCTCTCTCTGTAACCTCATGAAGGCGTTGGCTAGCTGCTGACTGGTTAGATCTAAACTTAACTTTTGTCATTTCTCATTTCCTTTTAACGCTCTCTGAAAAGAGTGAGACTATAGTATCATCATCTTTCTGTGACCAATCCCATATATCCGAGTGTGAAAAGTTCCCAGGTGCTATATATATATATATATATATACATTCCCCCAAAAACCAGACCCATCCAGAAGTAACAGCTGACGAAAACCCGCCCTGCAAAATGGCCCTCTGGAACACCCCCACTTTCCAGCGAGTCTGGAATTTCGACGCGGCCCCCAATCCCCCCTCAACCCCCGGCCCTTCCCCGTGGCCAACCTACCAACCGACCGACCGACCCACCGGCTGGATGGCTCACTGTCGGCACACCGTTAAAGATGGTAAATATATATACGATGTCCGCTCGAGGCGAGGTGGAATTTGTTTATTTATATATATAAATATCTCTCTTTCTCTCTCTCTCTCTCTCTCTCTCTCTCTCTCTCTCTCTACTGAATTATTTGTTTATCTGCGTTTTTGGGTGAAGAATAATATGTCACGATTTTCACGATTCATTTATGCTAATCGTGGTAGCTGTGACCCGTATAATATATATATATATATATATATATATATATATATATATATATATATATATATATATATATACATATAACAATTTATAACAATTTTCTAATTCCTGTTGCTGATCTTCAAAACTAAAATCATAGCTCTAATATGGAATAATTGAAAATTTTTATACTTACAAGAAGTATCTCTCTCTCTCTCTCTCTCTCTCTCTCTCTCTCTCTCTCTCTCTCTCTCTCTCTCTGAGAGAAAGTGCAAGTCGGGGCAGACGAAGTTCTGACTTTCCCGAAGTGAGAGGAGCTCCAACTGAAATGGGTTTCTTGCCAAGAGAAAAATGACCTCAGGTCATGTCAACAATGTTTTTCATAGTTTCTGTAAAGGAAACTATTTTTACGGTTTTTTTTACTGTTATCAAAAAATGATGGTATAAACTCCTTTATTCACAGGTCAGATATGTTTTTTTTTTTTTATCATTGGCGTCGAGGTCGAAAAAATTAATTGTTTTACGTAGACAAATATAATTCCCAAAAAGAGATGATTACGTAAATATGTTTATATCGACTGCATCTTTCATTGAGTAGATTTTTAACAAAATTAAGCTCTGCGCATTTGCCATTATGATTAGTAGTATAACGTCATATTTAATAAAATAATAAAATTTAGTCGGATATTAAGTGTCATATATAAAATACTATTTAATTTACAGATTTTTTCTTGATTACTGTAAAAACGTTTGAAGAATATTATTCATAATTAAGTATATTTATGAATATTTCAATTGTATATTTTAATCAAAATCAGTAATATTATGAAATCACAAACTATACTAATTTACATTCAAATATTCTGCTTCTGACAACATATATTAATCAGAGATTGGTTATGAAGACTTATGCTCCCTAAGACAACCTAGCTTCTGGTTATAAAGACTTATACTCTTTCAACTCAGCTTCTGGTTATAAAGGCTTAACTCTTACAACCCAGTGAAGCAACACGTGACCAACAACATTTGGGGAACGACTACAGCGGAACAACTTGATGGTAGAGAAACACGAAATTCCAAGTTGTAGTCGTTCCCATTCCAGTCGTATAGAAACCAGAGAGAGACCTATTCCTGGCGACTGGAATTCCAAGCGGCTACGCAACCTTCCACTGTGTAAGGAATAGTCAAAGAGATTCCCAGAATTCGGGAACATTCCCGATTCTGCGTTTTATGTTTCAAGTATTTCCGGTGCTTTTGAGTGGGGGAGATGGGTAGGGGGTGAACGACGCCCCCTGGCTGTGGTGGGATGAACGTCGGTTTCTTATGCAGGTTAAGAAGAAGAAGAGGAAGAAGAAGAAGGAAGAAGAAGAAGAAGAAGAAATAAATAAAAGTATTCGCATCGTGGAGGACCGAACCATTCCCTAAACAATAGCAGGTTACTTAACAATAAACTTTTTTTTTTTTTTTTTTACTGTAGTTGGACCTTTGTCCTTTCGTGTGCTCGTTTTTGTTCACCTTGATCCTGTTTTTTCTTTTTTTTATTATTATTTTTTTTTTTTACTAAATTATTTCACTTCTCTTTTTCAGCTGAGGGATTTGTGTGCGTGATAATTCAGCCGACCCAGAATTTTTTTTTTTTTTTTTTCTAGTTTTTTTTTTCTTTATTTTTTTTTGTTGGGGGGAGGGGAGACCTTTTTTTTTATGTGAAGTTGCATCCAACTTTAATCAGTTTTTACCTTTATTTCAAGTAGATCGTTTCACTTCCCTTTTTCCAGCTGAAGGATTTGTCGTATTGCGCGACAATTTAGCCGAACCAGATTATCTTTGTTTTATTTCTTTTTTTAAGTTGACACAACAACATCGACTGGAGTTGCAATATTTGGAGGAGAGGAGGTTTCAAAAGAAAGCTTTTTTAATTTTTTTGTATTTTATTTATTTATTTTTTAAAATAAAATTCGCATGTCTTTCCATGCGTTTATTTTTAGGACTTTGTGAATATTCGTTTATTCTAGTCTTTTGATTTGCCGTTTCGGAAGATGGAAAATAAAATATATTTGAATTAGGATAGTAAGACTCATTTACATACGTCGTATTAAGCACTTCATATAATGAGTAGATGTATGTATGTACATGTATAAATATATATATATATATAATATATATATATATATATATATATATATATATATATATATATATATATCATATATATAAAGGTTTTGGCCACGAAGGAAAAAATGAAATAGCGAGATAGCCGAGTATTTTACTAAGTAAAGGGTGTCGGAACAAGACGGAAAGTACTCGGCTATCTCGCTTTTTCATTTTTTCCTTCTTGGCAAAAACCTTTATTTATACATAGCATCACGTTTTTATATACTTCGTGATCATTTATTCATATATATATATATATATATATATACATATATATAATATATATATATATATATATATATATATATACATCTACTCATATATAAATGAGACTTACAACCTAATCTAAATATATATTTTACAATTCTTTTGAAACCAAATCAAATGAGCAGAATTAAGGACTATTCACAAAGTCCTAAAATAAACCAGAGAGAAAGACACGAATTTTATTCACTCAAAAAAATAAATAAATAAATAAAAACTTTTTTTCCTTTTGAATACTTCTCTCCTCCAAATATTGCAACGCCAGTCGATGGTTGTTGTGTCAGCAAACACGATGTTCAAAGTCGAAACAACAAGAAACGCACTTTTTTTTTTTTTTTGGCGCAAACTTAAAAAAAAAAAAAAAAAAAAAAAAATTTGGGGTCTGCTAAATTGTCGCGCATACGACAAATCCTTCAGCTGGTAAAGGAAAAGGGAAGTGAAACGATCTACTTGAAATAAAGGTAAAAACTGATAAAAATTGGATGCAACTTCACACAAAAAAAAAAAGTCCCCCCCAAAAAACTAGAAAAAAAAAAAAAAAAATTCTGGGTCTGCTGAATTTTCACGCATACAAATCCCTCAGATGAAAAAGAGAAGTGAAGTAATTTAGTTAATAATAAAATAAAAATAAAAAAAAGGTCAAGGTGAACAAAAACGAAACACACGAAAGGACAAAGGTTCGCCTATAGCCACAAAAAAAAGAAAAAAAAAGTTTTATTTGTTAAGTTACCTGCTATTGTTTAGAGAATGTTCAGTCCTTCCACGATACGAATACCTTTGATTTATTTCTTCTTCTTCTTCTTAACCTGCATAAGAAACCGACGGTCACCACCACCCCCCAAACTCCTCTCCCCCACTCAAAAGCGCCGGAAATACTTGAAACATAAAACGCAGAATCGGGAATGTTCCCGAATTCTGGGAATCTCTTTGACTATTCCTTACGCAGTGGAAGGATGCGTAGCCGCTTGGAATTCCAGTCGCCAGGAATAGGTCTCTCTCTGGTTTCTATACGACTGGAATGGGAACGACTACAACTTGGAATTTCGTGTTTCTCTGCCAACAAGTTGTTCCGCTGTTGTCGTTCCCCAAATGTTGTTGTCACGTGTTGCTTCGCTGGGTTGTAGGAGTTAAGCCTTTATAACCAGAAGCTGGGTTGTAACAGTATAAGTCTTTATAACCAAAGCTAGGTTGTCTTAGGGAGCATAAGTCTTCATAACCAATCTCTGATTAATATATGTTGTCAGAAGCAGAATATTTTGAATGTAAATTAGTATAGTTTGTGATTTTCATAATATTACGATTTTTGATTAATTTATACAATTGAAATATTCATTAATATACTTAATTATGAATGATATTCTTCAAACGTTTTTACAGTAGACAAGAAAAACATCTGTAAATGAAATAGTATATTATATATGACTCTTAATATCAGACTATATTTCATTATTTCATTGAATGTGTCGTTATACTACTAATCATAATGGCAAATGCGCAGAGCTTAATTTTGTTAAAAATCTACTTAATGAAAGATACATTTAATGTAAATATATTTAACGTAATAATTTCATTTTGGGAATTATATTTGTATAAGTAAATAAATGAATTTTTTCGACCTCGAAGCCAATGATAAAGAAAAAAAAACCCATCCGACCTGTGAATAAAGGAGTTTATACTATCATTTTTGATAACAGTAAAGAAAATCGTTAAAAATTTGTTTGCTTTACGAAAACTATGAAAAACTTTGGACTTCGAGTCAAGAGCCCGTGCTGAAAAATGCCTAATATATACAACATTGTTGACATGACCTGAGGTCACTTTTTCTCTTGGCAAGAACCCATTTCAGTTGGAGCGCCTCTTCACTTCGGGAGAGTCAGAACTTCATTCTGCCCCGACTTGCACTTCTCTATCAGAGAGAGAGGAAGAGAGAGAGAGAGAGAGAGAGATCGAGAGAGAGAGAGAGATAGAGAGAGAGTTTTAAATCACATCTTCATTTTATTTCACTTCATGGTTTGATGCAAATATACTCTTTTTTATATTTGATGCTGAGAGAGAGAGAGAGAGAGAGAGAGAGAGAGAGAGAGAGAGTATTATAAGTATTAAATCATATCTTTGTTTTTTCACTTTATGGTTTGATACAAATATATACTTTTTATATAAATGAGAGAGAAGAGAGAGAGAGAGAGAGAGAGAGAGAGAGAGAGAGTCTCTCATTTATATTATCTATGAATCCAAAAGTAGGCGACGTGAACAGATGGCACAAGGATTTTAGCAACGTAGTTTCATATGTAACATTGCAAGCAAGTATTTTTTCCCCTAATTATGTGCGTGTGTGGGTGTATGTGTGTTTATATGTGTGTGTATGTGGTTGTTTGTGTCCGAACTTGTTTGTGCCCCGAATGAAGGTACAGTTCGTTCTAAGTTAGCATTTGTCTTCCTCTTGGGTGTCTAAGGGTGTGTTTTGTGTGTGTGTGTGTGTGTGTGTGTGTGTGTGTGTGTGTGTTTTCAGAGTCCAATCTCACAGATTGAGTAACCCAAGGCAACTCAAGTGTCCTTTGAATGAACAAAGATCATAATAAAAAAGATATGGCCAATCTGCTTTTTGACATACGTTTCTTCACGTTTTTTTTAAACTACGACAGAAATCTAAATATATATTAGTAACCTTAAATATATATCAACTAATTTATAAAAATTTTTTACGATAAATCAATTACGCTCACAAACCACAATATTTAATAATGGTTGGATATTCCATTGCTATTCAAATAACCTCGCAAATTCGCCAGATATAATTAGGAGGGACTGAAAGCGATCGGTATAATTGCGATTGATTATGTCTGGTCAGGTTCTCTCTCTCTCTCTGTCTCTCTCTCTGTCCTCTCTGTCTCTCTCTCTCTAATCTCTCGGAGATGGCTGTCCAGTAATGCTTTTTCTCTGAGGATACAATATCAAAATTACCAAGTAAAAGAATAAGGGTGAGACAGCTCTCTCTCTCTCTCTCCCTCCTCAATATTCACCACCATAAGAAACACTCTCTCTCCCAGAGCCTCTCTATATTCACCACCGGAGGAAAACTCTCTCTCTCTCTCTCTCTCTCTCTCCTCTCTCCTCTCTCTCTCTCTCGCTTTCTCAATAAATCTTTCGCAATCGCTTCCAAGATCAGAAACACCACCTTCAGATTCATCTATAAATAGACTCGAGCAAAAACATCGCTCATGGCTGGAGTTTTTTTGTTGTTGTTTACCTTCTGGTGCGAGAATGTGATGTATGTTTATTTGGGGGTGGGTGGGGTTTGGGGGGGGAAAATGGGGGGGGGGGGGGGGAATGACTCATGACTCAGGGTTACGCTTGTTAAGACCATCACTGATACCTTTTCGTTTTCTATATTAAATTTCGATTATTTTAAAGATTTTTTTTTTCATCACAACCAACCCCCCCAAAATATCTCCAACAAATTTATGACTCATAAAAAAACAAATGCTCATAACTGTCTTGTTTTCATTTTTGGAGGTTTCCAATGTTTTTTTTTTTTTTGGGGGGGGGCGAGTTAGGGGTAGGTAAGGAAGCTTAAATCGTCGATAAATATTTAGAAAAAAATGAAAAGGTCATTTTTGACATTTTAATAATTCATAAATAGCTTGGCATTGAAAGACAAGGCAAGGTCCATTGGCATATTGATTTTTACTTATTTTTTTAAAGATTTTTAATTTTGCTAATTGTCAGATTAACTTTCATAAATACTTTCTTTCAACTTCGGCTGATCACGAAGCAAAAGCAAACAAATAGAAGAAACATTAATCATAAAAAACAAAGAAGGAATCGTTATGCAAAATTAAAATTTATCAACTTTTCAGCTCATTCTGTCCGACCTCAGATGTTACCGACTCGGCTAACGTCACTGAAAGTCCTGATTTCTCCTCTGGGCGCTCGCTGGTTCGAATCCACAAGAGGACGAAATTATTATCAACTAAAAAATTACCCCTTCGGTTAATATACATTAAAGATATATTAATTCCATGGTAGAGCGAATTGGATGTTAAACGACATTTCAACCTAATGCATACATACATACATACATATATATATTATATATATATATATATATATATATATATATATATATATATATATTAATATATACATATATCGAGCTAATAATGTCCTTTATAATCTAATTCGCTTTACCTCGAATTAATATATTTTTCATATATGTTTAACAGAAGAGGAATTTTCTAGGCAATAATAGATTTGCCGGCTGACGGGCAGAACCATCGCCACCTTCAAAGTCCATGACGACAGTGAAGCCTTAACAAACCCCGCTGGATTTGAAGGTGTCGATGGTTCGTGCCCGTCAACCGGCAAATCTAATATCGCCTAGAAAATTCCCCTTCGGTTAAACATATAAGAAATATATTAATTCCGAGGTAGAGCGAATATAATAAAGGCATTTGTAGCTCGATATACGTATATGAATCACGGTAATGTGATATGACACACAACACACACATATATATAATGATTATACGCAATACCATTTGTGTTTAAATTAGACGACGCAAATATATACTTATACACATATATAAATGCGTATTTATATATACAAATATACATGCATATACATACGGTACGTTCATAAAATTTGCATTTCAATAATGATTACAGAAAACCTAAGGCCAATTATCATTAGAAATTTATCCCTTGACTCTTCCCAGCCGATAATTGATTAGAGAGTATACGCTCACTAATTGACTTCGAGATTGCATGCAATTAGAAAATCCTGGGTCAATTAGGGTCCCCAGTAATCCCGTAGGATGAGAGAGAGGTCAATCCTTCCTCACAATAGGATCTGCAAAGATTATATGCATCCTATACATAGATTCCTATATATCCGCGGGTCGTATAGCTTGAATTAGAATCAGTGGCTCCTCTGTTGGACTTGTTCCATATGAATAGGTTTCATCTACTGAATAAAATCAATAATAATAACAATAATAGAAAATAATAATAATAATAAAATAAATATAATAATAATAAAATAATAATAATAACTCAAAACTCAACGCCGGAAATATGATAAAAGCCATAAACACATGGGCAGTGCCAGTAATCAGATACAGCACAGGAATAGTGGAATGGACGAAGGCAGAACTCCGCAGCATAGATCAGAAAACCAGGAAACAAATGACAATACACAAAGCACTACACCCAAGAGCAAATATGGACAGACTATACATAACACGAAAGGAAGGAGGGAGAGGACTACTAAGTATAGAGGACTGCGTCAACATCGAAAACAGAGCACTGGGGCAATATCTGAAAACCAGTGAAGACGAGTGGCTAAAGAGTGCATGGGAAGAAGGACTAATAAAAGTAGACGAAGACCCAGAAATATACAGAGACAGGAGAAAGACAGAAAGAACAGACGGACTGGCACAACAAACCAATGCACGGACAATACATGAGACAGACTAAAGAACTAGCCACGATGACAATTGGCAATGGCTACAGAGGGGAGAGCTAAAGAAGGAAAGGAAACTGAAGGAATGATAACAGCGGCACAAGATCAGGCCCTAAGAACCAGATATGTTCAAAGTATGATAGACGGAAATAACATCTCTCCCATATGTAGGAAGTGCAATACGAAAAATGAAACCATAAACCACATAGCAAGTGAATGCCCGGCACTTGCACAGAACCAGTACAAAAAGAGGCATGATTCAGTAGCAAAAAGCCCTCCACTGGAGACCTGTGCAAGAAACATCAGCTACCTTGCAGTAATAAGTGGTACGAGCACCAACCTGAAGGAGTGATAGAAACGATCAGGCAAGATCCTCTGGGACTATGGTATCAGAACGGATAGGGTGATACGTGCAAACAGACCAGACGTGACGTTGATTGACAAAGTCAAGAAGAAAGTATCACTCATTGATGTCGCAATACCATGGGACACCAGAGTTGAAGAGAAAGAGAGGGAAAAAATGGATAAGTATCAAGATCTGAAAATAGAAATAAGAAGGATATGGGATATGCCAGTGGAAATCGTACCCATAATCATAGGAGCACTAGGCACGATCCCAAGATCCCTGAAAAGGGATCTAGAAAAACTAGACGCTGAAGTAGCTCCAGGACTCATGCAGAAGAGTGTGGATCCTAGAAACGGCACACATTAGTAAGAAAAGTGATGGACTCCTAAGGAGGCAGGATGCAACCCGGAAACCCCACACTATAAATACCACCCAGTCGAATTGGAGGACTGTGATAGAGCAAAAAAAAAAAAAAAAATTACTAATAATAATAATAATAATAATAATAATAATAATAATAATAATAATAATAATAATAATAATAATAATAATAATATAATAATAATAATAATAAAAATAATAATCCTATAAACGGCGCACATAGTAAGAAAAGTGATGGATCCTAAGGAGGCAGGATGCAACCCAGAACCCCCCAACACTATAAATACCACACCAGTCGAATTGGAGGACTGTGATAAAGCCAATAAATAAATAAATAATAATAAATAATAATAATAATATTTTATTGAAAATAATGGAAGAAGTTACAGATTAATTTTAATAAAACATGTCTGAAAGAAGGTCTGTTCCCACAGACTATATAAACATAAAAATAATAATAATAATAATAATAATAATAATAATAATAATAATAATAATAATAATAATAATAATAATAGTAATAATAATAATAATAATATAATAATAATAATAAAAATAGTAATGCCACAGAAGACGACAGGGAGTATGAGGTATCAAACAACGACACACGAAGAAACACCGACGAAGTAACAGAGAGGACGGAATGGGTAGAAAAGATTAGACAATGGATGGAGCCAGATACGGGGAGAGAACAAAGATCCCCTCCATGAAAGCCTACAACACCACGAAATTAAGGGAGAAAACAAGTGAGGTCAATGAAATAATGGGCATAATACACACCACCAGTATCACAGAACAATAACTTGGTATATGCAGGAGCAAGATTAGTAGCAGAACTGATGGGGACACGAACAAACCAAAACGCCACCAACACAACCAACCCAACAGAAACAAAACAGCAACCTCCTTGGAAAGGCACCTGGAAAAGCAAATCATGGGTGATGAGATCTGACTTTGAGTAAACTGAAAGAGAATGGCAGAAAAAAGGCTAAGAAGCAAGAAAACAAGGGAGGAACTCAACGAGAATACAAAGTATCAGAGAGGGGACTAAACAACACAATAGAAGATGTAAAACAGAGGCTTAAGGCCAAAAGCACATAAGATCCAACGGTACACGAACAGGAATAAGGGATACCAACAGAACAAACTATTCGGAAAACCAACCAGAAAAGACTATACAGCCACTAAGAGGGGAAGACAACCACCCAAGAAATTCCTGAAGCCGAACCAAGTAAGAGACTCTGGGAAAACATATGGAGCAACCCGGTATCACACAAGCAAACATGCAACATGGCTCCAGGAAGTCAAGGAAGAAGAAACAGGGAGAATAAAACAAAGATTCACAGAGATCACGACAGACACAGTCAGACACCAACTAAAGAAAATGCCAAACTGGAAAGCCCCAGGTGCCGATGAAGTCCATGGGTACTGGCTCAAAAAGCTTCAGGCCCTACATCCACGAATAGCAGAACAACTCCAGCATTGTATCACAAATTACCAAGCAACACAAATGGATGACCCAGGAAGAACATCCTTAGTACAAAAAGACAAGAGTAAGGGAAATATAGCCAGTAACTACAGGCCTATCACCTGCCTACCAATAATGGGGAAGTTTACTAACAGTTATCACAGTGAAAGGTTATACAACTACCTAGAGGAGACAAACACCATCCCCCACCAACAGAAAGGCTGCAGAAGGAAGTGTAGGGGCACAAAAGACCAGCTCCTGATAGACAAAATGGTAATGAAGAACAGTAGGAGAAGGAAAACCAACCTAAGCATGGCATGGATAGACTATAAGAAAGCCTTCGACATGATACCACACACTGGCTAATAGAATGCCTGAAAATATATGGGGCAGAGGAAAACACCATCAGCTTCCTCAAAAATAAAATGCGCAACTGGAATACAATACTTACAAGCTCTGGAATAAGACTAGCAGAGGTTAATTATCAGGAGAGGGATCTTCCAGGGCGACTCACTGTCCCCACTACTCTTCGTAGTAGCCATGATTCCCTGACAAAGTACTACAGAGATGGATGCCGGGTACCAACTCAAGAAAAGAGGCAACAGAATCAACCATCTGATGTTCATGGACGACATCAAGCTGTATGGTAAGAGCATCAAGGAAATAGATACCCTAATCCAGACTGTAAGGATTGTATCTGGGGACATCAGGATGGAGTTTGGAATAGAAAAATGCGCTTAGTCAACATACAAAAAGGCAAAGTACGAGAACTGAAGGGATAAAGCTACCAGATGGGAGCAACATCAAACACATAGATGAGACAGGATACAAATACCTGGGAATAATGGAAGGAGGGATATAAAACACCAAGAGATGAAGGACACGATCAGGAAAAGAATACATGCAGAGACTCAGGGCGATACTCAAGTCAAAACTCAACGCCGGAAATATGATAAAAAGACATAAACACATGGGCAGTGCCAGTAATCAGATACAGCGCAGGAATAGTGGAATGGAAACGAAGGCAGAACTCCGCAGCATAGATCAGAAAAGCAGGAAACATATGACAATACACAAAGCACTACACCCAAGAGCAAATACGGACAGACTATACATAACACGAAAGGAAGGAGGGAGAGGGACTACTAAGTATAGAAGACTGGGTCAACATCGAGAACAGGGCACTGGGGCAATATCTGAAAACCAGTGAAGACGAGTGGCTAAAGAGTGCATGGGAAGAAGGACTAATAAAAGTAGACGAAGACCAGGAAATATACAGAGACAGGAGAATGACAGACAGAACAGAGGACTGGCACAACAAACCAATGCACGGACAATACATGAGACAGACTAAAGAACTAGCCAGCGATGACAATTGGCAATGGCTACAGAGGGGAGAGCTAAAGAAGGAAACTGAAGGAATGATAACAGTGGCACAAGATCAGGCCCTAAGAACTAGATATGTTCAAAGAACGATAGACGGAAATAACATCTCTCCCATATGTAGGAAGTGCAATACGAAAAATGAAACCATAAACCACATAGCAAAGCGAATGCCCGCACTTGCACAGAACCAGTACAAAAGTGGCATGATTCAGTAGGCAAAAGCCCTCCACTGGAGCCTGAGCAAGAAACTCAGCTACCTTGCAGTCATAAGTGGTACGAGCACCAACCTGAGGGAGTGATAGAAAACGATCAGGCAAAGATCCTCTGGACTATGGTATCAGAAACGGATAGGGTGATACGTGCAAACAGACCAGACGTGACGTTGATTGACAAAGTCAAGAAGAAAGTATCACTCATTGATGTCGCAATACCATGGGACACCAGAGTTGAAGAGAAAGAGAGGGAAAAAATGGATAAGTATCAAGATCTGAAAATAGAAATAAGAAGGATATGGGATATGCCAGTGGAAATCGTAACCATAATCATAGGAGCACTAGGCACGATCCCAAGATCCCTGAAAAGGGATCTAGAAAACTAGACGCTGAAGTAGCTCCAGGACTCATGCAGAAGAGTGTGATCCTAGAAACGGCGCACAACAATAAGTAAAAGTGATGGATTCTAACCTAAGGATTGGAGGACTGTGATAGAGCAAAAAAAAAAAAAAATAATAATAATAATTAAAATGGTTTCTAATGTATGATCTTTGAAATTATATATATATCCAATAATATTTTGTTTTCTGGTTAATATTATCTACGCGAACAGAAATTGTACAATTTCAATGTAATAAGCAAACCCATAATGATAATATATTTTCATCCTAAGAATTTATTAACCAACATTGCAAAATGGTGCAATATTGATGTGCTAAGTGTACAGATATTGATGTTAATATTTTATCTCAATGTTTATTTTAACCAAAGTTGCAAGGTATCAACGTATGCGAACAATAAGTGTTTTTTTATTTATATTTTTTCCTTCAAAGGTTCAGTAAACGTCTAAACCGATGTATTTGCGTAACTAATGGTGGTTTTCTTATCTCTTTGCGTTTCGCTAATATAATCGTTTACAACTGAGAAATTATTTTTCAATTCTATTCGCATTGTATCTCTTAAGACTTATAACACACTGCTATTCCAATCTGTTATGATCTTTAGAGCCAATAATATACACAAATCCCTTGGTAACATTTAAAAAAAAATCTGTTGATAATTCACTCTTATACAGTAATGTCATCACGACAGAAAAATGAAGGGAAAAATAAATGGAAATAGTTTTGGTCACAATACTCTCATGAATTGTGTCTTGTGCTTTCTCGAAATACCAGGAAATCCGGAAAAGCTCTTCTGTTATTGTTATCAGTTTCTGATTTTGAATTCGTTGCTTTGTAAGAGTTTCATTCAATATCAGGATGAAGGGACTCGTATCCACTTCAACAGGAATCCAGACTGGAAGTATGCCATCCACATATCCAATCCAGAAGGCTTTTTTTTTAATAGATTTGCCAGAGGAATCCTGGATTGAGTGGACCAGCGACCAATGAACATGTTATTTTACTTTAAAAAAACCAGGATATGAAGAGGAACAGTGAAAAAGTTTCATGAATTTCATGATATGAAAAGCCAACTTAGATACTTCTTTCTAGTTTGATCAAATCCACCATTATATGAAAGAGCATTGTTTGAAACTCACCATGATATGAAAAGGCATTGTTAAATAGTTCTAGTTTCTGAAAAAGCACTTTTTGAAACATATTTTTTTTATAAATTTCATCATGACATGAAAAGGCGACTAAGATACATCTAGCTCGGTCAAATTCACCATTATATGAAAAATCATCATGACATGAAAGGGCATTGCTAGAAGCTTGAGGTGATACGTAGTACGAGTCTAAAGTAGTAGCTGTCAGAGAAGCTGGACAGCAAAAAAAAACTTAATAAAGACAGCTGAAATAGGGGGTAAAGTAAAAAAGGCTAATAAAGATAGCTCCAGAAAATAAAGGAGATAGGTCTGGAATTTTAGAATAGTCAGAGAAGTTGGCCAGCAAAAAAAAATGAATAATGAAGACTGGAATGGATGGTCAAAGTGGATGAGCTAAAATGAACAAACAGCTAGCGGGCCAAAGGCTTGCTGCAAATACCCTTCAGTAAATGCCTACAGCGCACCGCGTGAGGTGCACTGACGGCACTACCCCCAACACGTGGGAACTCCCCTATCATCTGGCGACCGTCATATAGGTCTATAATATTCCAGCTGCAATTCCGGCGACCTTTGCAACACTGCAATAGTTTTTCACTTTTACTGTTCTCCTCATGGAAACGATCAAGAGTCTCCTCCGTAACCCTCGATATGGTTAGGCAACATTGATTGATTGGTGCGTTTTTTTGTGTCCCTGTTTCCCCTCTTTTTTTTTTTTTTTCTTTTTAAGTTATACAGTCGACAACCCTTGCAGATATTTGTGCTTCGTTGATGCAAAGGTGCATTGGAAAGTAAAGTAATATTAAATCATATATATATATATATATATATATATATATATATATATATATATATATATATATATATATATATATATATATATATATATATATATATATATATATATATATATATATATATATATATATACATATATATATATATATATATATATATATATATATATATATATATATTATCTTTCCATTGTTAAACAAATGTTATATTTTTCCATATCTCTGACTCTCATTTGATGACCTGTTAGAATGGAGAGAGAGAGAGGTTTGGGAGTTGAGAGAGAGAGAGAGAGAGAGAGAGAGAGAGCGAGATTGAGTGTATTGCCAGTTGCTTACCGCTTTGGCTTGACGCTTATCAATGAAATACGAGATTCTTATCTCGTAACATATATATATATATATATATATATATATATATATATATATATATATATATATATATAAGATATATATATGTGTGTGTTACGAGATAAAATCTCGTATTTCATTTGGTAAGTGTCAAGCCAAAGCGGTAGGCAACTGGCAATACACTCATCTCTCTCCTCTCTCTCTCCTCTCTCTCTCTCTCTCGACTCGCAACCTCTCTCTCTCTCCATTCTAACATTTCATCAAATGAGAGTCAGATATGGAAAAATATAACATTTGTTTAACAATGGAAAGATAATACTCAAGTCTCACAGACTAACTAACTTAGTTAAACCCCCAATAATTAAAATGTCTCAATCAGTAATTAGTCACAACCAATAGCTCTCCTCCATACGGGATTCTCTGTCCCCCTAGGACTCTCGGTCCCCTTTCCAGAATCGCCTGTTACAAAGACACGAGAACATACTTGTAAGCACACACAAGTGTAAAGGCAAAGTCAAAGATTAAACATTTTTACAAATGTCAAACAGACAACAAGCCATCCCTTTGGCTAAAGTAAAGTAACACTTACCCATCTCCAGCCCAGAATATTACACACAGAAGTCAAAATAAACTTTCGCAGAGCTATTCCAGCATTTTGCCTTTCTCCCAACCCTACGGACGTCTCCGTTAAGTCTCCCCCTAGACTTGGCTAAAGATGCCATTATCACGGAAGAGGCGCACACGTACGTACGAACTCATAACACTTCGGTAACGCCTCTATAAACTGGTTGCAGCCAGTTTTCCCAAAGGCACTTGAACAAGATCCCATGGCCTCACACATAACTAACAGAATGAACGTTTGACCCGCTTAAACAAACATCTTCATATCACGCCATCTCGAAAATTATTTATCAGCGTTTTCTCAGGTCATTGCTTCGGACTGTTCTCCGCAAAGTCACAGCACATCACCTGGCATATAACTATATTATTAATCAAACCCCTTTCATCTCACACATTTATACATATTATATGTATACATATATACAATATATACATATTTATAAATGTTTTTTTTTAATTAAGAGGAACCTGTTTCGGGTTTATACCTCAAGCAAATAAATAAATAAATAAAAATAAAAATGTTCTGAGATCTTAAAAATATACGTAGAATTATTGGGGCTCAAATCCATAATTCTAAAGGATGATAATTCTCTCTCTCTCTCTCTCTCTCTCATCAAATCTCTCTTCTCTCTCTCTCTTTGCTGTTGGCTGTCATTCTGAAAGTCGACTCTCTCTCTCTCTCTCTCTCTCTCTCTCTCTCTCTCTCTGCTCTCTTTGCTGTTGAGCTGTCATTCTGAAAGTCGACTCTCTCTCTCTCTCCACCCTGCACTGGAAGACACAAAAACCAAGTTTGAAAAAGAAGCGAATAGACCAAACTAATTGCCACTCCAAGAATAAAGCACGGGTCTAAATCATTGATCGAGTACCATCTCTCTTCGCAAGGGAACACGGAAGATCAACCTATTGAAAAGCATATTCAGCCCATTCAACATCCTCTCTCTCTCTCTCTCTCTCTCCTCTCCACTCTCTCTCTCTCTCTCTCTCTCTCTCTCTCTCTCTATATATATATATATATATATATATATATATATATATACATAATATATATATACATATATATCCTGGATATCGTTTCCGCCCATATTGAAAAGATACACAAAAATAAGAGGATATTTGTGGAGAGAGAATCTCATATAAACATTGAGAACGAGATCGATTGCTTTTAGATGAAAGCAATATTGAACAGCAATAAGCGGCTATGAAAAAAATACCATGACGGTTTTTCCCGATTTGTTATTCAACTTTGTGAACGAACTCGTTACTTCTTTGTTAAGAGTTGCAGGTGTTGAACACCACTCGGGAATATACAAAGGGAAGGGGATTTGTCAGATTTCAACCTGAGTAGAATTAGTGTTTATTTCCTCTCTCTCTCTCTCATCTCTCAATCTCTCTCTCTCTCTCTCTCTCCTGTTTAAAACCGTTATTCTGAAAGTAAATTTTTTTTTGGGTTTTTTTTTCCGGGGGGACTCTCTCTCTCTCTCTCTCTCTCTCTCTCTCCCTTGTTAACTGTCTTTTTCTGAAAGCTCTCTCTCTCACTTTATATATATATATATATATATATATATATATATATATATATATATATAATATATATATATATATATATATATATATATATATATGTATATATATATACACACACACACGTATATATAGTTTTCCGTGCTAGAGGGAATTATCTCAAGAAAACTATTTGGACTTCCGGTTCTCTGAAGATGTTCGGGATGAGGCTGATAGCCAACTGTGCTTCTCCACCTCGTTGCGACCCACCGTAGTTAACTGCTTGACTAGTGCAATATACATCGCTTAGCTCAACCTCATCGAAACTGGACTTATGTGAGAGAGATTAGAAGGCAATGTTCTCAAAGACTAAAGCCTAAGTTAATCATATAAAATGTATAGGCCTATATCTACCTTATTTATCTTCATAATTCTATAAATAATATGTATAAGTGTTTTGTATACAGTCAGACTCTGCTTTAAAAACCAATTAATAAATATATAAATAAATAAGTCAGCATATATAAATAAGTAGGTCTATATCCACCTCCTACTATGTTTTTTATACAATTCTATACATATGTGTTTTTTAATATAAAAGTAAAAAAACAAAAAAAAAACTAGCCTCTAAAACCTAAAAGATTTTTTTAAAAAACATAAAAAATAGAATCCACCATTATATAAAATAAGTAGCATATATCTAGCTACCTATCTGTTTTTAATCTAAAGTTTCTAATAATATGTGTTTCTAAACAAAGTAAAAAAAACTAACCTTTTAAAACATAGAAAATAAAAAAAAACATATAAAAATATAATTTAGCATTATATAAATATGTGGGCCTATAACACCTACCTATCTGTTTTTTTTTATATAATTTCCTATATACTGGTGTTTTTTAATATAAAGTAAAAAACCACCTTTTAAACCTAAAACAAATATAAAATATAAAATATAATAATTCATTATATAAAAAGTAGGCCCCTATATCCACCTACCTATCTGCTTTTTTTATATAATTCTATTTGTTATGTGTTTTTTTAATATAAAATCAAATCCAACTCTTTTTTTTTTTTTTTAAAAAAAACCTTGAAAGAAACAAAAAAATTATAATGCAGCTGGTGTGAATACCTGGTCATTGTTGTGGGGGAAAAGAAGAAGAAGAAAAGAAAGAAGAAGAAGAAGAAGAAGTTATATAATGAATATACCTCCTCCTTCAGACTGGGCATCGACCCAGTCTCCTAAAAAAAGGTCGAGTTCCAACACTCTCTATCCTTTGTGTTCCCTCCACGATGGCCAGCTTTATTGGGTCACTCGTACGTGTAAGTATGTGTTACTTGTGTTGTCCGATATTTGACGAGGGTGTAGAAATGAGCTCTGCACACACTGGTAAGGAAATGTTGCCTAGACTTTATTTTTTATTTATTTATTTCTTGAGGGAATATTTTGGAAACGGAGTGCACCAAGTTGGTCTATGTTTACCTAAGTCGTTATATATTTACGTAACTTTTCATTATTAGTAAATACCATGATTAATTCAATAAAATATAATAATTTCCCAAATAACATTTAATAATTGGTACATAAAACCCTTAAATTTATTAAAGAAATCGCGATATTTTATTGTTTTTTTGGATTCTGTTTACCAGGTTATATATTTACGTAACTTTTGATTATTAGTAAATACCATGATTAATTTATTAAAATACGATAATTTCCAAAATAACATTTCATAAGTGGTACATAAAAAGCGTTAAATTTATTGAAGAAATTACGATATTTTTTTTATTCTGTTTACCAGGTTGTTACATATTTACGGAACTTTTGATGATTTGTAAATACCACGCTTAATTCATTAAAATACAATAATTTCCCAAATAACATTTAATAATTGGTAAATAAAAACCCTTAATTTTATTAAAGAAATCCCGATATTTTATTTTTTTTTGGATTCTGGTTACCAGGCTTTTATAAGTTTGCGTAACTTTTGATTAATAGTAAATACAACGCTTAATTTTTTTAAATACAATAATTTCCAGAACAGCATTTAATTTGTACATAATAACCCTTAAATTTATTAAAGAAATCACGATATTTTCTCGTTTTTGAATTCTGTTAACCAGGTTGTTATATATTTACGTAACTTTTGATTATTAGTAAATACCATGATTAATTTATTAAAATACGACAATTTCACAAATAATATTTAATAAGTGGCACATAAAAGGCGTTATATTTATTAAAGAAATCACGATTTTTTTTATCTGCTTACCAAGTAGCTATCTATTTACGCAACTTTTTATTATTAGTAAATAAATAAAATGCATACTTTAGTAAAATACAATAATTTCCAGAATAGCATTTAATAACTGGCACATGAAAGCGTTAAATGTATTAAAGAAATCACGATATTTTATTATTTTTGGATTCTGTTGCGATAAATGGTATTGAAACAAGACACTAGAGTTATCGTATATTTACGAAACTTCGTTTTGATTAAATGAAACGGCTAATTTATCACGAAACAATAACCTCTAAAATAATATTTATTAATGAGTAAACAAAAACGTCAAATTTATCATTTACTATTTTTTGTTTCTGGATTCTGTTGAGAGAAATAGTATTGGAACAGAATACAACAGCGTTATTGTCTATTTACGTAACGTGTTTTAATTAGCAAATAAAATATTCAATTTAGTAAAATACAACAAACTCTACGTCGATCTAACAATCAAAGAAAAAATAAAAATGTTTAATTTACAAAGTAAATACAGTAATCTCCTC
>NC_087208.1:48289991-48292491 GCF_015104395.2 Macrobrachium nipponense | reverse complement strand
GAAGTAAACAAAAAAAAATGAAATGACAGAAAAAAATAAGGAAAACAAAGAACAAGATAAAAGTATGGATGCAGAGATACTCATTGATACTACATATGAGGCAATAAAGCAGCATACCTACGAAGAAATAAATTACGATATGACAACAGAAAAGCAAATCCCGAGAGGCTCTACCCAGATCTATACAATGACGGGAAAGAGGAAAAAATAGACAAGAAAGACAAAATCTGCAACCTTTTGAAAAGAGGGAATTGCAGATTTGGAGAAAGATGTTACTACACACATCCTAAGATATGTCAAAACTATGAAATATATGGTAAATGTGCATACTTAGATGGATATGGGGATGATTGCAGAGATCTGCATCCAAACCAAAAATATGTAAAAACCTAAAAGAAGGAAAAGGATGTAAGTTCGACAAAAAATGCAAATATATGCACCCTGTAGCCATGAATCATAATCAAATAAAATAACCAACCAAGTAATAAAATCCAAAATAAGAAAGAAACAAATAAAGAGAGAAATCAAGAATATCAGGTAAAAGAGAAAAGCAAACCACCAATGAGATATGCAGAGGTGTCAGCAAAGAATTTCAAAGCATCAGCTCCGAAATTCTACTCAAGAGATAATAACTGTATTTATTATGCAAGAGGATATTGCAGAAACGGGGGAGACGAAAATTGCAGATTCAGACACAAAATGAATAATTATGATGAAAAGGAAGATCAAATATTATGGAAAAGTTGGATTTTTTAATGTCAGAATTTCTGGAAATGAAAAAAAAGAACAACATACCAGAACAGGAAAGAGACATGGGAAAATCCTTATTACTATCAGTATTAAATGAAGGAGAAAACACGCAAACCATCATAGTGATGAATGCGCAGGGTTTAGTTACGAGTAACTCAAAAAGAAAAATAGAGTACTTAGAAGAACTAACCCAAAATGAAAAGAAAATAGATATAATGAATATAAGTGAAACCTGGTATTCCCAAGAGACTGGGAATGATGATCAAATAAAAGGTTCCAAACTTATAGATCAGATAGAAAAAATAGGAATCAAGGGGGAACCGCAATATATGGGAAAGACAAAAAACAAGGAAAAAATAATATGAGAAATATAGTAACTCAGAATGTGAACTAATAGCGGTAGAATTTGAATCTGAAAAATTGATGAACATAGTAATATATAGACCTCCTAATACTAAAGAGTTTGACTTATATGAAAAATTGGATGATATATGTAGAAATCACAAGGACTGGACTATTCCTCCATCTGGTGACTTCAACTTTCCTTTCGTAGAATGGAAAGAACGAATAGGAGATTGTGGTTGTACTTATACATATAAAAAAAGAGAGTAATAGTAGTGCAGAAGATAAGAGGCAATTTGAAAAGCTATTAGATATGTACTAGAATACACATTCAACAAATAAATCACCTGCCAACAAGAAAGGAAAACCAAAATACTTTAGAGACCTAGTATTTGTGAACGAGATGAATTATGTTAAAGAAATAATAGTTTATAATGCGAAGTATTTTCAGACCATAATGTCATAGAATTAACAGTTCATTCCACAAAGCAAGTGAAATAGAGATAAGCAAGAAATGAAAAAGTGGGAAGGATATGGAAAATACAACTTCTACAGTAAAAATATAAAATGGTCAGAAATTAATGAAGAATTAAACAAAGATTGGGATAACATTTTCGTAAGTGATGACATAAGGGTAAATACGGAGATATTATATAAAATATTGGAGATAATAGTGGAAAATATATACCGAAGAAGAAAAGTAAACATCATTCATGCATACCAAGAGACAGAAGAATCTTGTTCCAGAAAAATCAGAAAGTGGAAAAAAGGTCTTGCAAAAGAAAAAAATGCATGGAAAAGTTATAGAACTAAAAAGTAAGATAGAAAATGCAGAAAAAAAGATTATACCAATCAAAAGAAAATGAAAAACGGGACTTGGAAGAAAAAACCCTATTAAATATCAGCAAAACCCCCAAAACTATTATACTCATAGGGATGCGAAGAAGATGAATAAAAGAAGAATAGAAATAGGACCCTCTGAGAATTGAAGGGAGATTAACGAATGAAAAAAAAAGGAAATTTGCAACATACTGGCAGAACGATATAAGAGAGAATTCACCCCTAGAATAGATAATGAAGATAATGAATAATAGAAGTATAAGAGTGAATAGTGAATATAGCTGAACATAGATATTAATGAAGCTGATATTGTGCAGGCTATTATGAAATTAAAAATGGAGCTGCTGCAGGGCCTGATGGAATTCCTGCTATTTTGTTAAGAAAGTATTTTTGTTCATTCTATCGCAAAGCCACTTGCAATATTATTAAGACAAAGTGTAGATACAGGCAAGATATATGATGAGGCACAAATTAGCGTATATTACCCCTACTTTCAAAGTGGATCAAGACTAGAGGCAAGTAATTATAGGCCTGTGAGTCTAACATCACATATAATGAAAGTGTATGA
>NC_087208.1:48264991-48284991 GCF_015104395.2 Macrobrachium nipponense | reverse complement strand
TCAGGTCATGTCAACAATGTTGTATATATAGGCATTTTTCAGCACGGGCTCTTGACTCGAAAATCAGTGTTTCATAGTTTCTGTTAGGTAAACTTTTTTTTTTAGAAATGCTTTTTTTATGTTATGAAAAAAACCGGTAGTATAAACTCCTTTATTCACAGGTCATATGTTTTTTTTTATCACTGGCTTTGAGGTCGATTTTTTTTTTTTTTTGTTACGTAGACAAATATAATTCCCAGAAAGAAATGATTACGTTAAATATATTTATATCGAACGTATCTTTTATTATGTACATTTTTAACAAATTTAATTTCTGCGCATTTACCAATATAATTAGTAGTATAATGACATGTTTAATGAAATAATAAAATAGTCGGATAATGTCATATATAAAATACAATTTCATTTACAGATGTTTTTCTTGATTATTGTAAAAAAATATTGAAGAATATAATTCATAATGAAGTATATTAATAAACATTTCAATTGTATATTCTAATCAAGATCAGTATTATTATGAAATCAAAACTATACTATTTCAAATTTAAATATATATAAATATTGTGATTTTGACAACATATATTATTCAGAGATTGGTTATAAAGACTTATACTCTTACAACCCAGATTCTGTTTATAAAGACTTATACTGTTACAACCGAGCTCATGGTTATAAAGACTGTTACAACCCAGCTTCTGGTTATAAAGCCCTGCTCTTGCAACCCAGCTTCTGTTTATGAAGACTTATACTGTTACAACCCAGCTTCTGGTTATGAAAACTTACTCCTACAACCCAGCGAAGCAACACGTGACCAACAACACTGTGGGAACCACAACAGCGGAACAACTTGTTGGCAGAGAAACACGAAATTCCAAGTTCCCATTCCAGTCATGTAAACCAGAGAGAGACCTATTCCTGGCGACTGGAATTCCAGGCGGCTAAGCGACCTTCCACTGTGTAAGGAATAGTCAAAGAGATTCCCAGAATTCGGGAACATTCCCGATTCAGAGTTTTATGTTTCAAGTATTTCCGGCGCTTTTGAGTGGGGAGAGGAGTAGGGGGTGGGGTGGGAGCGGCGCCCCCTGGCTGTGGTGGTGGCGATCGTCGGTTTCTTATGCAGGTTAAGAAGAAGAAGAAGAAATAAATAAAAGGTATTCGTATCGTGGAAGGACTGAACATTCTCTAAACAATAGCAGGTAACTTAACAAATAAAACTTTTTTTCCTTTTTTTTTTTTTTTTTTGGCTGTAGTTGGACCTTTGTCCTTTCGTGTTTTCGTTTTGTTCACCTTGAACCTGTAAGTTTTTTTTTTTTTTTTTTTTTTTTTAAGTTAAATTTACTTACTTCCTTTTTCAGCTGAGGGATTTGTATGCGTGACAATTCAGCCGACCCAGAATTTCTTTTTTTTTTTTTTTTTTTTTTTTTTTTTTTTTAGTTGCATCCAATTTTTATCCGTTTTTACCTTTATTTCAAGTAGATCGTTTCACTTCCCTTTTCCAGCTGAAGGATTTGTCGTATGCGCGACAATTTAGCCGAACCAGATTATTCTTTTTTTTATTTCTTTTTTAAGTTGACACAACAACATCGACTGGCGTTGCAATATTTGGAGGAAGAGGAGGTTTCAAAATAAAGTTTTTTTATTTTTATTTATCTATTTTTTTTTTTTGGAGTGAATAAAATTCGCATGTCTTTCAATGCGTTTTTTTAGGACTTTGTGAATATTCCTTTATTCTGGTCATTTTATTTGGTTTCGGAAGATGCAAAATATATATTTGAATTAGGATGTAAGACTATTTACATACGTCGTATTAAGTACTTCATATAATGAGTAGATGTATGTATGTATGTATGTATGTATGTATGTATGTATGTATGTAGTATATATATATATATATATATATATATATATATATATATATATATATATATATATATATATATATATATATATATACACACACATCTACTCATATATAAATGAGACTTATATCCTAATTTAATTATATATTTTACATCTTTTGAAACAAATTCCCAAATGACCAGAAAAATAAAGGAATATTCAGTAAAGTCCTAAAATAAACGCATGGAAAAGACATGCGAAATTTTATTCACACTCCAAAAAAAATGAATAAATAAATAAAAAAAAAAAAAATTTATTTTGAATACTCCTCTTCCTCCAAATATTGCAACGCCAGTCGATGTTGTTGTGTCAGCAAACACGATGTTCAAAGTCGAAACAACAAGAAACGTACATTTGTTTTTGTTTTTTTTGGCGCCATACGACAAATTGTCGCGCATACGACAAATCCTTCAGCTGGAAAAAGGGAAGTGAAACGATCTACTTGAAATAAAGGTAAAAACTGATAAAAATTGGATGCAACTTCACAAAAAAAAAGTCCCCCCAAAAAACTAGAAAATTTTTTTTGGATCGGCTGAATGTCACTCACACAAATCCCTCATCTGAAAAAGAGAAGTGAAGTAATTTAGTTAAAAAAAAAAAAAAAAAAAAAAAAAAAAAAAAAACAGGTCAAGGTGAACAAAACGAGCACACGAAAGGACAAAGGTCCAACTACAGCCAAAAAAAAAAAAAAAAAAAAAAAGTTTTATTGTTAAGTTACCTGCTTTTGTTTAGGGAATGTTCAGTCCTTCCACGATACGAATACCTTTTATTTATTTCTTCTTCTTCTTCTTTACTTGCATAAGAAACCGACGGTCACCACCACCACAGCCAGGGGCGCCGCCTCCCACCCACCCCCCACCCCCCTACCCCTCTCCCTCACTCAAAAGCACCGGAAATACTTGAAACATAAAACACAGAATCGGGAATGTTCCCGAATTCTGAGAATCTCTTTGACTATTCCTTACACAGTGGAAGGTCGCGTAGCCGCTTGGAATTCCAGTCGCCAGGAATAGGTCTCTCTCTGGTTTCTATACGACCGGAATGGGAACGACAACAACTTGGAATTTCGTGTTTCTCTGCCAACAAGTTGTTCCGCTGTTGTCGTTCCCCAAATGTTGTTGGTCACGTGTTGCTTCACTGGGTTGTAGGAGTATAAGTCTTCATAACCAATCTCTGAATAATATATGTTGTCAGAAGCAGAATATTTTGAATGCAAATTAGTATAGTGATTTCATAATATTACTGATTTTAATTTAAAATATACTATTGAAAATTCCATTCCAATTAATAATTAATTATGAATGATATTCTTCAAACGTTTTTACAGTAGACAAGAAAAACATCTGTAAATTAAATAGTATATTAGATATGACTCTTAATATCAGACTATATTTCATTATTTCATTGAATATGACGTTATACTACTAATCATAATGGCAAATGCGCTGAGCTTAATTTTGTTAAAAATCTAATTAATGAAAGATACATTCGATGAAATATATTTAACGTAATAATTTCATTTTGGGAATTATATTTGTATACGTAAACAAATGAATTTTTTTTACCTCGAAGCCAATGATAAAAAAAAAACAAAACCCTATCTGACCTGTGAATAAAGGTTTAGTTATACTATCATTTTTTGATAACAGAAAAAAAAATCGTAAAAATCTGTTTTGCTTTACAGAAACTATGAAAAACTCTGACTTTCGAGTCAAGAGCTCGTGCTGAAAAATGCCTATATTACAACATTGTTGACATTGACCTGAGGTCATTTTTCTCTTGGCAAGAAACCCATTTCAGTTGGAGCGCCTCTTCACTTCGGGAGAGTCAGAACTTCATCTGCCTCGACTTGCACTTTCTCTCAGAGAGAGAGAGAGAAGAGAGAGACAGACAGACAGAGAGAGAGAGAGAGAGAGAGAGAGAGTGAGTCTCTCAGTTATATTATCTATGAATCCAAAAGTAGGCGACGTGAACAGACGCAAATCTGTTGTGTTTCGTTTCTATTGCATAATGTATTCCAACAAAAAGTTGAGCAAAAGTTCTCTCTCTCTCTCTCTCTCTCTCTCTCCCTATCTCTCTCTCTCTCTCTGTCTCTCTGTCTCTCTCCCAGAGCCTCTCTACTATATACCACGGGACGAAAACTCTCTCTCTCTCTCTCTCTCGCTCTCTCTCTCTCTCTCTCTCTCTCTCTTCACCTCAAATTCACCAACCAATAAGAAAACACTCGCCCAGAGCCTCACTATATTCACCCACCGGGGAAAACAAAACTCTCCCCTCGTCTCTCTCTCTCTCTCTCTCCCTCCCTCTCCTCTCTCTCTACTCTCTCTTTTTTCCTCTTCCCCTCAATATTCACCACCATAAGAAACACTCTCTCTCCCAGAGCCTCTCTATATTCACCACCGGAGGAAAACTCTCTCTCTCTCTCTCTCTCTCTCTCTCTCTCTCTCACTAATCTTTCACAATCGCTTCCAAGATCAGAACACCACCTTCAGGTTCATCTGTAATAGTCTCGAGCATAAACATCGCTCATGGCTGGAATGTCTTTTTTGTTTGTTTATCTTCTGGTTGCGAGAATGTGATGTATGTTTATTTGGGGGGGGGGGGGGGGGGGGGGTGGGGGTGAATGAGAGATGAGGGATGGGGGGCGAGTTATGACTCATGACTCAGGGTTACGCTTGTTAAGATCATCACTGATGCCTTTTCGTTTCTATATTAAATTTCGATTTTTTTAAGATTTTTTTTTTTCCATCACCACCAACCCCCCCAAAATATCTCCGACAAATTTATGACTCATAAAAAATCAAATGTCTTGTTTTCCTTTTAGGAGGTTTCCAATGTTTTTATTTATTTTTTTTGTGGGGGAGGGCGAGTTAGGGGTAGGAAGGAAGCTTAAATCGTCGATAAATATTTAGAAAAAAAGGAAAATGCCATTTTTTGACATTTTAATAATTCATAAAATAGCTTGGCATGAAAGAGAAGGCAAGGTTCATTTGCATATCGATTTTACTTATTTTTTGTTATTTAAGACTTAATTTCCGTTAACCGTCAGATTATTTTTCATAAATACTTCCTTTCATCTTCAGTTGATCAAGAAACAAAAGCAAACAAAGAGAAGAAACATTCATCATAAAAAACAAAAAAAGGAATCGTTATGCAAAATTAAAATTTATCAACTTTTCAGCTCATTCTGTCCGACCTCAGATGTTACCGACTCGGCCAACGTCACTGAAGTCCTGATTTCTCCTCTGGGCGCTCGCTGGTTCGAATCCACAAGAAGACGAAATTATTATCAACTAAAAAATTCCCCTTCGGTTAATATACATGAAGATATATCAATTCCATGGTAGAGCGAATTGTATGTTAAACGACATTTTAGTCTAATGCATACATACATACATACATACATAGACATATATATATATATATATATATATATATATATATATATATATATATATATATATATATATATATATATACATATATCGAGCTACAAATGTCCTTTATTATCTAATTCGCTTGACCTCGGAATAAATATATTTTTATATATGTTTAACTGAAGAGGAATTTTCTAGGCGATAATAGATTTGTCGGCTGACGGGCACGAACCATCGACACCTTCAAATTCAGGACGACAGTGAAGCCTTAACCCACCCCGATGGATTTGAAGGTGTCGATGGTTCGTGCCCGTCAGCCGGCAAATCTAATATCGCCTAGAAAATTCCCCTTCGGTTTAAACATATATGAAAATATATTAATTCCGAGGTTGAGTAAATTAGATAATAAAGGACATTTGTAGCTCGATATACGTATATGAATCATGGTAATGTGATATAACTTTTATACTATATATATATATAATATAGGATATATATATATATATATATATATAAATATATATATAATAATATATATATATATATATATATATATATATATATATATATATATATATATATATATACATATATTGATATATATATATATATATATAATATAATATAATATATATAGATATATATATATATATATATATAATGATTATACACACTACCATTTTTTGTTTAAATTAGTCGACGCAAATATATATATCACATATATAAATGCGTATTTATATATACAAATATACATGCATATACATACGGTACGTACATAAAATTTGCATTTCAATAATGATTCAGAAAACCTAAGGCCAATTATGATTAGAAATTTATCCCTTGACTCTTCCCAGCCGATAATTGATTAGAGAATATACGCTCACTAATTGACTTCGAGATTGCATGCAATTAGAAAATCCTGGGTCAATTAGGGTCCCCAGTAATCCCGTAGATGAGAGAGAGGTCAATCCTCCTCACAATAGGATCTGCAAAGATTATATGCATCCTATACATAGATTCCTATATATCCGCGGGGTCGTATAGCTTGAATTTGAAGTCAATGGCTCCTCTGGTGAACTTGTTCCAAATGAATGGGTTTCATCTACTGAATAATAATAATAATAATAATAATAATAATAATAATAATAATAATAATAATAATAATAATAATAATAATAATAATAATCCTAGAAACGGCGTAAGCAACAGTGATGGACTCCTGGATGGAGGCAGGATGCAACCAGGAACCCAACCCCTAACACTATAAATACCACACAGTCGAATTGGAGGACTGTGATAGACCAAAAAAAAGAAAAAATAAATAATAATAATATATCTTATTGAAAATAATGGAAGAATTTACACAATTATTTTAATAAAACATGTCTGAAAGAAGGTCTGTTTCCAGCATACATATAATAATAATAATAATAATAATAATAATAATAATAATAATAATAATAATAATAATAATAATAATAATAATAATAATAATAATAAAAATTGTTTCAAACGTATGACCTTTGGAATAATTTATATCCCATAATATTTTGTTTTCTGGTCAATATTATCTACGTGAACAGAAATTGTACAATTTCAATGTAATAAGCAAACCCATCATGATAATAAATTTTCATCCTAAGAATTTATTAACCAACATTACAAAATGGTGCAATATTGATGTGCTAATTGTACAGATATTGATGTAATATTTTATCTCAAAGTTTATTTTAACCAAAGTTGCAAGGTATCGCGTCTGCGACAATAAATGTTTTCTATTTATATTTTTCCTTCAAGGTTCAGTAACGTCTAAACCGATGGATTTGCGTAACTAATGGTGGTTTTCCCATCTCTTTGCGTTTCGCTAATATGATCGTTTACAATTGAGAAATTATTTTTCAATTCTATTCGCATTGTATCTCTTAAGACTTATAATACACTGCTATGCTATTCCAATCTGTTTTGATCTTTAGAGCCAATAATACACAAATCCCTTGGTAACATTTAAAAAAAATCTGTTGGTAATTCACTCTTATACAGTAATGTCATCACGACGGAAAAATGAAGGGAGAAATAAATTGAATTAGTTTTGGTTACAATACTCTCATGAATTGTGTCTTTCTCGAAATACCAGGAAATCCGGAAGAGCTCTTCTGTTATTGTTATCAGTTTCTGATTTTGAATTCGTTGCTTTGTAAGAGTTTCATTCAATATCAGGATGAAGGGACTCGTATCCACTTCAACAGGAATCCAGACTGTAAGTATGCCATCCACATATCCAATCTCTATGAAACGCTTATTTCAATAAGCCATATTGATCCAAAAAGGTTTACCAAGGAACCATAATAGTATTTGATTTTAATTTTAGCCATTTTAGCCATTCAGAAACTTTAGACGTTGAAAAGAGGGAGTTGGTGCGGTTGGACAGCAAGACAGGGAGCCAGAAAACTGAGGTGTTACGTAGTACGAGAGTCTAAAGTAGTAGCTGTCAGAGAGGTTGGACAGCAAAAAAAAAAAAAAAAAAAAAAAAACTGCATAAAGACAGCTGAAATAGGGGGTAAAGTAAAAGGCTAATAAAGATAGCTCCAGAAAATAAAGGAGATAGTTCTAGGATTTTAGAAAAGTCAGAGAAGTTGGCCAGCAAAGAAAAATGAATAATGAAAACTGGAATGGAGGTAAAGTAAATGAGGTAAAATGAACAACAGCTACGACCCTTCAGTAAATGCCTAGAGCGCACAGCGTGAGGCACACTGACGGCACTACCCCCTACATGTGGGAACTCCCCTGTCATCTAGCAACTGTCATATAGGTCTATAATATTCCAGCTGCAATTCCGGCGACCTTTGCAACACTGCAATAGTTTTTCACTTTTACTGTTCTCCTCATGGAACGATCAAGAGTCTCCTCCGTAACCCTCGATATGGTTAGGCCACATTGATTGATTGGTGCGTATTTCTGTGTCCTTGTTTCCCCTATTTTTTTTTTTTTTAAGTTATACAGTCGACAACCCTCGTAGACATTTGTGCTTCGTTGACGCATTGGTACATTGGGGTATAAAGTAATATTAAATCATAGTTTTGTTTATATATATACATTTGTATACATATATACAATATATACATATTTATAAATGTTTTTTTTATTAAGAAGAATGTGTTTCCGGTTTATACCTCAAGCAAATAAATAAATAAATAAAATAAAAATGTTCTGAGATCTTGAAAATATACGTAGAATTATTGGGACTCGAATCCAGTGCTCTCTCTCTCTCTCTCATACTCTCTCTCTCTCTCTCTCTCTCTCTCTCTCTCTCTCTCTCTCTCTCTCTCACACACACACACACACACACACACTCTCTCTTTGCTGTCGAGCTGTGATTGTGAAAGATAATTCTCTCTCTCTCTCTCTCTCTCTTGCTTGGTGAGACGTTCCCGCGTGAAGTCAGATTAATCAACAGATATCACAAGTTTAACATACGACTAGAATTTGAGAAATATCTAGAAGTGTTCGTGAACTATCGGTGATAAGATTAGTGTGAAAATAGTAGGATAAAGCGTCTTCTAAGTTAGTTTATCAAGTGTAATACTGTAAATCAGAACAAGATGCAGTAAGTTCCAACTGCGGGAAGAGATGGCGTAATTTAGCTTGCTTGGCGGATTCGCAATACGATGAGGTAGCAGGAAGGGAACTGGCATTTCTCATCTATGAAATCAGCAACAGTCCTAACCAAAAAGATACAAAAGCATTCATAGATATATTAGAAGGATATAATCCTTCAAACTGGAACAAATCTAATGAAAACATCTTGAAAATAATTGAAGAAGTTCCAAATAAAATCCAAGTGGTCAAGAGACTCATAAAGAAAAAATATACATAACCAACATATTCCGACAAAGAAAATGAATAAGGTGAATCTTGTGAATATCCTAATTGACGCATTAGGAAAAGATGCCAAAAGCATGCAAACTGTGTAAGGTTTGGTATAGCATAGTCAATCCACAAAACCTAATCAGAAAATGTGCTGCATGCAACATTCCGACCCATCCACAGTGTGCTGAGGTAATGCAAGATATGAGAAAGATACAAGAATTTTTTTTTGTTCAACATGTCTATCATGGATAGAACAATGTTATTAAATCAAGATTGAATGTACAAATAGTTGAGGATAAAGAAGAAGAGGAAGAGAAGAAGAAGAAGAAGAAGAAGAGGAAAACGGAAGAGAAGTAAACAAAAATGAAATGACAGAAAAAAATAAGGAAAACAAAGAACAAGATAAAAGTATGGATGCAGAAATACTCATTGATACTACATATGAGCAATAAAGCAGCATACCTACGAAGAAATAATTACGATATGGCAACAGAAAAGCAAATCCCGAAGAGGCTCTACCCAGATCTACACAATGACGGGAAAGAGGAAAAAATAGACAAGAAAGACAAAATCTGCAACCTTTTGAAAAGAGGGAATTGCAGATTTGGAGAAAGATGTTACTACAAACATCCATAAGGGTATGTCACAACTATGAAATATATGGTAAATGTGCATACCTAGATGGATATGGGGATGATTGCAGAGATCTGCATCCAAAAATATGCAAAAACCTAAAAGAAGGAAAAGGATGTAAGTTCGACAAAAATGCAAATATATGCACCCTGTAGCCATGAATCATAATCAAATAAATAACCAAACCAAGTAATAAAATCCAAAATAAGAAAGAAACAAATAAAGAGAGAAATCAAGAATATCAGGTAAAAGAGAAAAGCAAACCACCAATGAGATATGCAGAGATGTCAGCAAAAACTTTCAATGCATCAGCTCCAAAATTCTACTCAAGGGATAATAACTGTATTTATTATGCAAGAGGATATTGCAGAAACAGAGAAAATTGCAGATTCAGACACAAAATGAATAATTATAATGAAGGAAGATCAAATATTATGGAAAAGTTGGATTTTTTAATGTCAGAATTTCTGGAAATGAAAAAAAGAACAACATACCAGAACAGGAAAGAGACATGGGAAAATCCTTATTACTACCAATATTAAATGAAGGAGAAAACACGCAAACCATCATAGTGATGAATGCACAGGGTTTAGTTACGAGTAACTCAAAAAGAAAAATAGAGTACTAGAAGGAACGGGAACACCCAAATTGAAAAGAAAATAGATATAATGAATATAAGAAACCTGGTATTCCCAAGAGACTGGGAATGATGATCAAATAAAAAGGGTTCCAAACTTATAGATCAGATAAAAAAAATAGGAATCAAGGGGGAACCGCAATATATGGGAAAGACAAAAAAACAAGGAAAAAATATATGAGAAATATAGTTACTCAGAATGTGAAACTAATAGCGGTAGAATTTGAATCTGAAAAAGCTAATGAACATAGTATATATAGACCTCCTAATACTAAAGAGTTTGACTTAATAATTGAAAATTGGATGATATATGTAGAAATCACAAGGACTGGACTATTCTCCTATCTGGTGACTTCAACTTTCCTTTCGTAGAATGGAAAGAACGAATAGGAGATTGTGGATGTACTTATATATAAAAACGAGAGTAATAGTAGTGCAGAAGATAAGAGGCAATTCGAAAAGCTATTTAGATATGCTACTAGAATACAACATTTTCAACAATAAATCACCTGCCAACAAGAAAGGAAAATACTTTAGACCATAGTATTTGTGAACGAGATGAATTATGTTAAAGAAATAATAGTTTATAATGCGAGTATTTCAGACCATAATGTCAGAATTAACAGTTCATTCCAAAGCAAGTGAAAACAGAGATAAGCAAGAAATGAAAAAAGTGGGAAGGATATGGAAAATACAACTTCTACAGTAAAAATATTAAAATGGTCAGAAATAAATGAAGAATTAAACAAAGATTGGATAACATTTTCGTAAGCGATGACATAAGGGTAAATACGGAGATATTATATAAAATATTAGAGAAAATAGTGGATAAATATATACCGAAGAAGAAAAGTAAACATCATTCATGCATACCAAGAGACAGAAGGATCTTGTTCCAGAAAATCAGAAAGTGGAAAAAAGGTCTTGCAAAAGAAAAAAATGCATGGAAAATTATAGAACTAAAAAGTAAGATAGAAAATGCAGAACAAAAGATTATACAATCAAAAGAAAATGAAAAAAGACGGAATTGGAACCCCAAAAAAACCTATTAAATATCAAGCAAACACCCCAAACTATTATACTCATATTCGAAGAAGATGAATAAAAGAAGAATAGAAATAGGCCCTCTGAGAATTGAAGGGAGATTAACGAATGAAAAAAAGGAAATTTGCAACATACTGGCAGAACGTATAAGAGAGAATTCACCCCTAGAATAGAGTAATGAAGATAATGATATAGAAGTAAGGGATAAAAATAGTGAATATTTAGCTGACATAGAAATTAATGAAGCTGATATTGTGCAGGCAAGTTAATGAAATTAAAAATGGAGCTGCTGCAGGGCCTGATGGAATCCCTGCTATTTTGTTAAAGAAAGTAGTTCATTCTATCGCAAAGTCCACTTGCAATATTATTAAGACAAAGTGTAGATACAGGCAAGATTTATGATGAGCACAAATTAGCATATATCACCCCTACTTTCAAAAAGTGGATCAAGACTTGAGGCAAGTAATATAGGCCTGTGGAGTCTAAAATCACATATTATGAAAGTGTATGAAAGGGTAATGAAGAAAAATATTATGAAACATTTAATAAAAAAATAATTTGTCTATAGGAGGACACACGGTTTCGTACCTGGAAAAAGTACACAAACCCAACTGTTAGTCCACCGTGAGAACATATTCAAAAATATGAAAAGCGGAAATGAAAACAGATGTGGTTTATCTAGACTTTGCAAAAGCTTTTGACAAAGTAGACCATAATATATTAGCAAAGAAAATTAGAAAACACAATATCGTAGATAAAGTAGGGAAGATGGTTAAAAGAATTTTTACACAATAGAAAACAGATGTTATTGCAAACGATGAGAAATCGAATGAAACCAAGGTAGTATCCGGTGCCACCCAAGGTAACGGTGTTAGCTGCAATACTGTTTGTTATTATGATTGAAGACATAGACAGTAATGTTAAGGATTCGGTAGTGAGTAGTTTCGCGGATGACACAAGTAAGTAGTAGAAATTACTTGTGGATGAAGATAGGAACGCTCTACAAAGAGACCTTAGCAAAGTATATGATTGGGCAGAGGAAATAGGATGGTATTTAACTCTGATAAATTTGAATCAATAATTATGGAGACAGAGAAGGAAAGCTATATGCATATAGGGGACCTAATAATGAGACAATCACAAATAAGGAAGCAGTTAAAGACCTTGGTGTGATGATGAATAGGAACATGTTATGCAAGGATCAAATAGCAATTCTTTTGGCAAAATGTAAAGCAAAAATGGGAATGTTGTTACGGCACTTCAAAACAAGAAAAGCTGAACACATGATTATGCTTTATAAAACATATGTTCGTAGTCCACTTGAATATTGCAATATGATATGGTACCCACACTATCAAAAGGATATTGCACAAATAGAGAGTATACAAAGGTCCTTTACAGCTAGAATAGAAGAAGTTAAGGACCTTGACTACTGGGAAAGACTACAATCATTAAAATTATATAGTCTAGAAAGGAGAAGAGAACGCTACATGATAATTCAGGCATGGAAACAGATAGAAGGAATAACAGAAAATATCATGGAACTAAAAATATCAGAAAGAGCAAGCAGAGGTAGATTAATAGTGCCCAAAACAATACCAGGAAAAATAAGGAAAGCACACAGGACATTAATCCACTACGCACCAGCATCGATAATGCAGCGTCTATTCAATGCGTTGCCAGCTCATCTGAGGAATATATCAGGAGTGAGCGTAGATGTGTTTAAGAATAAGCTCGACAAATATCTAAACTGCATCCCAGACCATCCCAAGATTGGAAGATGCAAAATATACCGGAAGATGTACTAGCAACTCTCTGGTAGACATTAGAGGTGCCTCACACTGAGGGACCTGGGGCAACCCGAACGAACTGTAAGGTCTGTAAGGTAAGGTAAGGTCTCTCTCTCTCTCTCTTTTGATGTTGAGCTGTCATTCTGAAAGATGATTCTCTCTCTCCTGTTGAGCTGTCATCCTGAAAGATGATAATCTTTCTCTCCCTCCCTCCACTGGAGACACATAAACTAAGTTTGAAAAAAAAAAAAAAACGAATAGACCAAACTAATTGCCACTCCAAGAATAAAGCACCGGTCTAAATCATTGATCGAGTACCATCTTTCTTTCGCAAGGGAACACGGAAGATCAAACCTATTGAAAAGGCAATATTCAGCCCATTCAAACATCCTCTCTCTCTCTCTCTCTCTCTCTCTCTCTCTCTCTCTCTCTCTCTCTCTCTCTCTCTCTCTCAGGAAAAGGTAAATCTGTAAATAGTCGTGAACGTCGAATAGTTGATTTTCAATTGTTAATCTGCAAAATAATTTTCAAGGATTCTCTCTCTCTCTCTCTCTTCCTCTCTCTCTCTCTCTCTCTCTCTCTCTCTTTCTCTCTCTCTATACACAGTATTGGATCATGGAGGTTGCCTTCTCTTCTCTCTCTCTCTCTCTCTCTCTCTCTCTCTCTCTCTCTCTCAACTCTCTCTCTATACACAGTATTGGATCATGGAGGTTGCCCTCTTCTCTCTCTCTCTCTCTCTCTCTCTCTCTCTCTATACACCAGTATTGGATCATGGAGGTTGCCTTCTCTTCTCTCTCTCTCTCTCTCTCTCTCTCTCTCTCTCTCTCTCTCTCCTGGATATCGTTCCGCCATCTTGAAAAGATAAAAAAAAAATATATATATTTGTGGAAAGAGATCACATATAAACCTTGAGAACGAGATCGATTGCTTTCAGATGAAAGCAATATTGAACAAGCAATAAGCGGCTATGAAAAGAATACCATGACGGTTTCCCGATTTGTTATTCACTTTGTGAACGAACTCGTGGCTTCTTTGTTAAGAGTTGCAGATGTTGAACACCACTCGGGAATATACAAAGGGGATTGTCAGATGTTCAACCTGAGTAGAATTAGTGTTTATTTCTCTCTCTCTCTCTCTCTCTCTCTCTCTCTCTCTCTCTCTCTCTCTGCTTTCGAACTGTGATTCTGAAAGATGATTCTCTCTCTCTCTCTCTCTGTAGTAGCCATCTTGCTTGGTGAGACGTACCCGCGTGAAGTCAGATTAATCAACAGATATCACAAGTTTAACATACGACTAGAATTTGAGAAATATCTAGAAGTGTCGTGAACTATCGGTGATAAGATTAGTGTGAAAATAGTAGGATAAGCGCTTTCTAAGTTAGTTTAACAAGTGTAATACTGAAATCAGAACAAGATGGCAGTAAGTTCCAACTGCGGGAAAAGGTGGCGTAATTTAGCTTGCTTGGCAGATTCGCAATACGATGAGGTAGCAGGAAGGGAACTGGCATTTCTCATCTATGAATCAGCAACAGTCCTAACCAAAAAGATACAAAAAGCATTCATAGATATATTAGAAGGATATAATCCTTCAAACTGGAACAACAAATCTAATGAAAACATCTTGAAAATAATTGAAGAAGTTCCAAATAAAATCCAAGTGGTCAAGAGACTCATAAAGAAAATATACATAAACCAACATATTCCGACAAAGAAAATGAATAAGGTGAATCTTGTGAATATCCTAATTGATGCATTAGGAAAAAGAATGCCAAAAGCATGCAAACTGTGTAAGGTTTGGTATAGCATAGTCAATCCACAAAACCTAATCAGAAAATGTGCTGCATGCAACATTCCGACCCATCCACAGTGTGCTGAGGTAATGCAAGATTTGAGAAAAGATACAAGAATTTTTTGTTCAACATGTCTATCATGGATAGACAATGTTATTAAATCAAGATTGAATGTACAAATAGTTGAGGATGAAGAAGAAGAGGAAGAGGAAGAAGAAGAAGAAAAAGAAGAAGAGGAAAACGGAAGAGAAGTAAACAAAAATGAAATGACAGAAAAAAATAAGGAAAACAAAGAACAAGATAAAAGTATGGATGCAGAGATACTCATTGATACTACATATGAGGCAATAAAACGCATACCTACGAAGAAATAAATTACGATATGACAACAGAAAAGCAAATCCCGAAGAGGCTCTACCCAGATCTACACAATGACGGGAAAGAGGAAAAATAGACAAGAAAGACAAATCTGCAACCTTTTGAAAAGAGGAATTGCAGATTTGGAGAAAGATGTTACTACAAACATCCTAAGGTATGTCAAAACTATGAATATATGGTAAATGTGCATACTTAGATGGCTATGGGGATGATTGCAGAGATCTGCATCCAAAATATGTAAAAACCTAAAGAAGGAAAAGGATGTAAGTTCGACAAAAAATGCAAATATATGCACCCTGTAGCCATGAATCATAATCAAATAAATAACCAACCAAGTAATAAAATCCAAAATAAGAAAGAAACAAATAAAGAGAGAAATCAAGAATATCAGTAAAAAGAGAAAAGCAAACCACCAATGAGATATGCAGAGGTGTCAGCAAAAAATTTCAAAGCATCAGCTCCGAAATTAAATACTCAAGAGATAATAACTGTATTTATTATGCAAGAGGATATTGCAGAAACGGAGAAAATTGCAGATTCAGACACAAAATAAATAATTATGATGAAGGAAGATCAAATATTATGGAAAAGTTGGATTTTTTAATGTCAGAATTTCTGGAAATGAAAAAAAGAACAACATACCAGAACAGGAAAGAGACATGGGAAAATCCTTATTACTACCAATATTAAATGAAAAGGAGAAACACGCAAACCATCATAGTGATGAATGCGCAGGGTTTAGTTACGAGTAACTCAAAAAGAAAAATAGAGTACTTAGAAGAACTAACCCAAAATGAAAAGAAAATAGATATAATGAATATAAGTGAAACCTTGGTATTCCCAAGAGACTGGGAATGATGATCAAATAAAAGGGTTCCAAACTTATAGATCAGATAGAAAAAATAGGAATCAAGGGGGAACCGCAATATATGGGAAACGACAAAAAACAAGGAAAAATATATGAGGAAAATATAGTAACTCAGAATGTGAACTATAGCGGTAGAATTTGAATCTGAAAAATTGATGAACATAGTAATATATAGACTCCTAATACTAAAGAGTTTGACTTAATAATAGAAAAAATTGGATGATATATGTAGAAATCACACAAGGACTGGACTATTCTCCTATCTGGTGACTTCTTCAACTTTCCTTTCGTAGAATGAAAGAACAACGAATAGGAGGAACTGTGGTTGTACTTATACATATAAAAAGAGAGTAATAGTAGTGCAGAAGATAAGAGGCAATTTGAAAAGCTATTAGATATGCTACTAGAAATACAACATTCAACAAATAAATCACCTGCCAACAAGAAACGGAAAATACTTTAGACCTAGTATTTGTGAACGAGATGAATATGTTAAGAAATAATAGTTTGTTTATTAATGCGAGTATTTCAGATCATAATGTCATAGAATTAACAGTTCATTCCAAAGCAAGTGAAAATAGAGATAAGCAAGAAATGAAAAAGTGGGAAGGATATGGAAAAATACAACTTCTACAGTAAAAATATAAAATAAGGTCAGAAATTAATGAAGAATTAAACAAAGAGATTGGGATAACATTTTCGTAAGTGATGACATAAGCGTAATACGGAGTATATTATATAATATTGGAGAAAATAGTGGCGAATAAATATACCGAAGAAGAAAAGTAAACATCATTCATGCATACCAAGAGACAGAAGGATCTTGTTCCAGAAAATCAGAAAGTGGAAAAAAGGTCTTGCAAAAGAAAAAAATGCATGGAAAGTTAGAGAACTAAAAAGTAAGATAGAAATGCAGAACAAAAGATTATACAATCAAAAGAAAATGAAAAACGGGACTTGGAAGAAAAAACCCTATTAAATATCAAGCAAAACCCCAAACTATTATACTCATATGCGAAGAAGATGAATAAAGGAAGAATAGAAATAGGCCCTCTGAGAATTGAAGGAGATTTAACGAATGAAAAAAAGGAAATTTGCAACATACTGGCAGAACGAATATAAGAGAGAATTCACCCCTAGAATAGATAATGAAGATAATGATATAGAAGTAAGGGACGAAAATAGTTGAACTATTTAGCTGACATAGAAATTAATGAAGCTGATATTGTGCAGGCACAATTAATGAAATTAAAAATGGAGCTGCTGCAGGGCGGATGGAGTCCCTGCTATCTTGTTAAAGAAAGTAGTTATCATTCTATCGCAAAGCCACTTGCAATATTATTAAGACAAAGTGTAGATACAGGCAAGATTTATGATGAGCACAAATTAGCATATATCACCCCTACTTTTCAAAGTGGATCAAGACTAGAGGCAAGTAATTATAGGCCTGTGAGTCTAACATCACATATATGAAAGTGTATGAAAGGGTAATGAAGAAAAATATTATGAAACATTTAGTAAAAAATAATTTGTTTAATATAGGGGACAACCGGTTTCGTACCCGGAAAAAGTAGCACAAAAACCCAACTGTTAGTCCACCGTGAGAACATATTCATATGAAAAGCGGAAATGAAACAGATGTGGAGGTTTATCTAGACTTTGCAAAAGCTTTTGACAAAGTAGACCATAATATATTAGCAAGGAAAATTAGAAAACACAATATCGTAGATAAAGTAGGAAGATGGTTAAAAGAATTTTTACACAACAGAAAAACAGATAGTTATTGCAAACGATGAGAAATCGGTATGAAACCAAGGTAATATCCGGTGTGCCACAAGGTACGGTGGGCTAGCTGCACAATATTGTTTGTTATTATGATGAAGACATAGACAGTAATGTTAAGGATTCGGTAGTGAGTAGTTTTCGCAGATGACACAAGAATAAAGTAGAGAAATTACTTGTGATGAAGATAGGAACGCTCTACAAAGAGACCTTAACAAAGTATATGGATTGGGCAGAGGTAAATAGGATGGTATTTAACTCTGATAAATTTGAATCAATAATTATGGAGACAGAGAAGGAAAGCTATATGCATATAGGGGACCTAATAATGAGACAATCACAAATAAGGAAGCAGTTTTAAAGACCGTGGTGTGATGATGAATAGGAACAGTGTTATGCCAATGATCAAATAGCCATTCTGTTGGCAAAATGTAAAGCAAAAATAAAAAGGGGAATGTTGTTACGGCACTTCAAAAACAAGAAAAAGCTGAACACATGATTATGCTTTATAAAACATATGTTCGTAGTCCACTTGAATATTGCAACTATGATATGGTACCCACACTATCACAAGGATATTGCACAAATAGAGAGTGAACAAAGGTCCTTTACAGCTAGAATAGAAGAAGTTAAGGACCTAGACTACTGGAAAGACTACAATCCTTAAAAAAATTGAAAAATATAGTCTAGGAAAGAAAGGAAGAAGAACGCTACATGATAATTCAGGCATGGAAACAGATAGAAGGAATACAACAGAAAATATCATGGAAGGAACTAAAAATATCAGAAAAGAGCAAGCAGAGGTAGATTAATAGTGCCCAAAAACTATACCAGGAAAAATAAGGAAAGCACACAGAACATTAATCCACTACGCACCAGCATCGATAATGCAGCGTCTATTCAATGCGTTGCCAGCTCATCTGAGGAATATATCAGGAGTGAGCGTAGATGTGTTTAAGAATAAGCTCGACAAATATCTAAACTGCATCCCAGACCATCCAAGATTGGAAGATGCAAAATATACCGGAAGATGTACTAGCAACTCTCTGGTAGACATAGAGGCGCCTCACACTGAGGGACCTGGGGCAACCGAACGAAGTGAAGGTCTGTAAGGTCTGTAAGGTTCTCTCTCTCTCTCTCTTGTTAAACCGTCTTTCTGAAAGCTCTCTCTCTCTCTCTCTCTCTCTCTCTTTATATATATATATATGTATATATATACACACACGTATATATAGTTTCCGGGCTAGAAGGAATTATCTCAAGAACTATTTGGACTTCCGGTTCTCTGAAAGATGTTCGGAATGAGGCTGATAGGCCTACTGTGCCTTCTCCACCTCGGTTGCGACCCTCCGTAGTTAACTGCTGACTAGGTGCAATATATATCGTTTAGCTCAACCGCATCGAAACTGTACTTAAGTGAGAGAGATTAGAAGGCAGATGTTCTCAAAGACTAAGCCTAGGTTAATCATATAAAATGTATAGGCCAATGTCAACCTATTTATCGTCATAATTCCATAAATAATATGTGTATGTGTTTGATTTACAGTCAGACTCTGCTTTAAAACCAATTAAATAAATATATAAATAAATAATTCAGCATTATATAAAATATGTAGGCCTATATCCACCTACCTATCTGTTTTTATACAATTCTATACGTATTAATTTTTTAATATAGAGTCAAAACCTTTAAAAAAAACATAAAAAGTTATAATCCAGCCGGCGTGAATACCTGGTCATTGTTGTGGGGAAGAAGAAGAAGAAGAAGAAGAAGAAGAAGAAGAAGAAGAAGAAGAAGTTATAATAATGAATATAACTCTCCCTTCAGACTGGGCATCGACCCAGTCTCCTAAAAAAGGTCGAGTTCCAACGCACTCTATCCATTGTGCATCCGCCACAGATGGCCAGCTTTTTTTGGGTCACTCGTAGTGTAAGT
>NC_087208.1:48259991-48262491 GCF_015104395.2 Macrobrachium nipponense | reverse complement strand
CTATTAATCTATATCTGCTTGCTCTTTCTGATATTTCTAGCTCCATGATGTTTCCATGATGTTTCCATGCCTGAATTATCATGTAGCGTTCTCTTCTCCTTTCTAGACTATATAATTTTAAGGATTATTGTCTTTCCCAGTAGTCAAAATCCTTAACTTCTTCTACTCTAGCTGTAAAGGATCTTTGTACACTTTCTATTTGTGCAATATCCTTTTGATAGTGTGGGTACCATATCATATTGCAATATTCTAGTGGACTACGAACATAGGTTTTCTAAAGCATAATCATGTGTTCAGCTTTTCTTGTTTTGAAGTGCCGTAACAACATTCCCATTTTTGCTTTACATTTTGCCAATAGAATAGCTATTTGATCATTGCATAACATGTTCCTATTCAACATCACACCAAGGTCTTTAACTGCTTCCTATTTACCTCTGCCCAATCATATACTCTGTTAAGGTCTCTTTGAAGCGCGTTCCTATCTTCATCACAAGTAATTTCTTTACTTATTCTTGTGTCATCGGCGAAACTACTCACTACCGAGTACTTAACATTACTGTCTATGTCTGCAATCATAATAACAAACAGTAATGCAGCTAACACCATACCTTGTGGCACACCGGATATTACCTTAGCTTCATCCGATTTCTCATTGTTTGCATTAACTATGTGTTATCTGTTGTGTAAAATTCTTTAACCATCTTCCTACTTTATCCACTATATTATGTTTTCTAATTTTCTTCGCTAATATATTATGATCTACCTTGTCAAAAGCTTTTGCAAAGTCTAGATAAACCACATCTGTTTTATTTCCGCTTTTCATATTTTTGTATATGTTCTCACGGTGGACTAACAGTTGGGTTTGTCTACTTTTTCCGGGTACAAAACCATGTTGTCCTATATTGAACAAATTATTTTTTATTAAATGTTTCATAATATTTTTCTTCATTACCCTTTCATACACTTTCTTAATATGTGATGTTAGACTGACAGGCCTGTAATTACTTGCCTCTAGTCTTGATCTACTTTTGAAAGTAGGGGTAATCAATATATGCTAATTTGTGCTCATCATAAATCTTGCCTGTATCTACACTTTGTCTTAATAATATTGCAAGTGACTTTGCGATAGAATGAACTACTTTCTTTAACAAAATAGCAGGGACACCATCAGGCCCTGCTGCAGCTACATTTTTAATTTCATTAATAGCCTGCACAATATCAGCTTCATTAATATCTATGTCTCCTAAATATTCACTATTTTTATCCCTTACTTCTATATCATTATCTTCATTATCAATTCTAGGGGTGAATTCTCTCTTATATCGTTCTGCCAATATGTTGCATATTTCCTTTTTCTCATTCGTTAATCTCCCTTCAATTCTTAGAGGGCCTATTTCTATTCTTCTTTTTTTCATCTTTTTCGCATACGAGTACAATAGTTTGGGGCTTTGCTTGATATTTACTAGGGTTTTTTCTTCCAAGTCCCGTTTTTCATTTCCTTTGAATTGTATAATCTTTTGTTCTGCATTTTCTATCTTACTTTTTAGTTTGATCCCTTTCCATGAATTTTTTTCTTTTGCAAGACCTTTTTTCCACTTTCTGGTTTTCTGGAACAAGGTCCTTCTGTCTCTTGGTATGCATGACTGATGTTTACTTTTCTTCTTCGGTATATATTTGTCCACTATTTTCTCTAATATTTTATATAATATCTCCGTATTTACTTTATATCATCACTTACGAAAATGTTATCCCAATCTGTGTAATTCTCATTTATTCTGACCATTTTATACTTTTACTGTAGAAGTTGTATTTTCCATATCCTTCCCACTTTTTCATTTCTTGCTCGCTGTTTTCACTTGCTTTGGAATGGACTGTTAATTCTATGACATTATGGCTTTGTTGGCAGGTGATTTATTTATTGAATGTTGTATTCTAGTAGCATATCTAATAGCTTTTCGAATTGCCTCTTATCTTCTGCACTACAATTACTCTCTTTTTTTATATGTATAGCTACAATCACAATCTCCTATTCGTTCTTTCAAGTCTACGAAAGGAAAGTTGAAGTCTCCGGATAGGAGAATAGTCCAGTCCTTGTGATTTCTACATATATCATCCAATTTTTCTATTATTGTGTCAAACTCTTTAGTATTAGGGGGTCTATATATTACTATGTTCATTAATTTTTCAGATTGAAATTCTACCGCTATTAGTTCACATTCTGAGTTACTATATTTCTATATTTTTCCTTTTTCCTTGTTTTGTCTTTCTTCCCATATATCGCGGTTCCCTCTTGATTCCTATTTCTTCTATCAAATCTATAAGTTTGGAACCCTTTTATTTGATCATCATTACCAGTCTCTTGGGAATACCAGGTTTCACTTATATTCATTATATCTATTTTCTTTTCAATTTGGGTTAGTTCTTCTAAGTACTTTATTTTTCTTTTTGAGTTACTCATAACTAAACCCTGCGCATTTATCACTATGATGGTTTGCGTGTT
>NC_087208.1:48249991-48254991 GCF_015104395.2 Macrobrachium nipponense | reverse complement strand
ATTCAATATAATTTTTTTCGAATTGAATTTAGTACAACTTTATTGAATTGAAATCGATAGAATTTTACTGAATTGAATTCTATATAATTATTTTCGAATTGAAAGAATTCAGTATAGTTCTCTCATATTGAGTTCAGCTTTTTATTGAATTGAATTCAATATAATTCTCTTGTATAGAATTTCAATATAATTCAATTGAAATGAATGTCATCATCATTCTGTCTCTTGTACAGGATTCCAAATAATTCATTGGAATCGAATGCCAGGTCATTTTCTGGAATTGAATTCAAAATGAATTCATCCGCTTTAATTTCTACCAATGTTTGAATATTAATGACTCAATCCGGATACAATAAATATATTTACATAGCTTAAATAAATTTATTTGCGTATTTTAAATTGCAGTAATTTTTTTTCATCGTGAACATAATTTTTTGTTTAGTAATAAATTTCGCGAGAGTAGAGTTATAATAATTCATTCTGCTTTTAATAGTTAGGTGGAAATTGAATTACCTTTTTTGTAACTTAATTTATAGCAGAATATATGTATATATGTATATATGTATGTATGTATATATATATATATATATATATATATATATATATATATATATATATATATATATATATATATATATATATATATCCTTGTGATCTTAGGTCCTGATACTCACAAAGGATTATTACATTAGGAGATTACGGACTGTATAAAAAAAAGTTAAGTAAATCAGAAGGTTAGGATTTTTAAATCGGAAAAACTGTGTACGTCTTCGTGCGTTTGTGTAATCACGAAATGTACACGCACATACATATATACATACATATATGAATGTATGTATGTATATTGTATTACCTAGCATACCACGTAACCTTACGACCAACCGGGCTAGAATTCATGCCGCCCTCCCCCACCGCCCCCCCCCCCCAATTCAAACTGGGAACCTACGAGCAGCGGAGCGCTGCAAATGGTATTTATAAACAATTACACTTAATTACACCTTTAATTACGCTCATTAACAGAGATAGTTTATTCCCAGCTCCCATTGTTTGTAAATGAGTCGGTTCGAATACAAGAGATCGGTTGTTTATTGGTTGTGATTGTTTTTATTTTTTTTAAAGATGCAGAGTACTCCTCTCTTTGTTTTATTTTATAAAGGACACAAAGCATTCGTCTCTTGTGCTTCATAAAATACACAAAGTACTCGTCTTTTGTACTTTACAAAGGTCACAAGGTATTGGTCTCTTCTGCTTTATAAAAGACATATAGTATTTGTATCTTTTACTTTATAAAAGACACCAAACGTAATCGTTCTCTTGTACTTTATAAAATACACAAGCAGTTACTTGTCTCTTGCGCTTTATAAGAAAAAACGCAAATGTCTTTCGTACTTTATAGAGTACACAGAGTATTTGTCTCTTTTACTTTATAAAATACAAAGAACTCATCTCTCGTCCTGTATAAAAGAGACAAAATACCGCTGCTTTTCCAAGCAGACGGAAGGAAAGAAAGCAAAAAAAGAAAAAAAAAGGCAGTAAATATGGAGAGAATGAATCCCTGAATAAAAATAAAAAGGAGAGGAAAGAAAAACAACTGCTAATGAACGAGCAACAGAAGAAGAAGAAGAAGAAGAAGAAGAAGAAGAAAATAAACAAGGGTTGGAGGTGAAAGCAAGTTTGAGAAAGGAAAATGAGAGAAATTATTTTTCTTCTTTTCTCTACTACTTTTTAGGACTGGAGAGAGAGAGAGAGGAGAGAGAGAGAGAGAGAGAGAGAGAGAGAGAGAGAGAGAGAGAGAGAGAATATGCACTATATGCCAGTCTATAGAAAGAGAGAGAGAGAATGCAATAAATGTCATTCTAGGAGAGAGAGAGAGAGAGAGAGAGAGAGAGAGCGAGAGGGTGCAATATATGTCACTCTATAGAAAGACAGAGAGAAGATACGTAATATATGTCATTCTAGAGAGCTCTGCTGCTGTTGCTGCAAGCAAGCAAGCAGGCACTTAAATGCAAGCATGGACAAGGACGCTCCACTTCTTAAGGAGGGAAAGGACTCGGTCTCCTACTCTCTCTCCTGTAGGCGCCGACGAAGGAGGTCCAAGTACTTATCAAGTACTCAGAATAAAAGTCCTTTTGAGAACTGACAATTCTATGAAAACATTATTAGATATTTGAGACTTTCATCTCTGTTTCTCTAAAACTGGACAGCTTTCATTATTGAGAACTGTATCTTTCATTTTAGTTGGTAATAAACTTACATAAGATATAGCACATTTTTTTATATGAATTCGTAGAAATACGTTATAATTTGGAGTCTGTGTGTAATGAATTACATAGCTTTTAATGCCTTCAATAGATTGTAAAATATTCCGCAAAATCTGTCATTTTAACTCTCTCTCTCTCTCTCTCTCTCTCTCTCTCTCTCTCTCTCTCTCTATATATATTATATATATATAATATATATATATATATATATATATATAAATATATGTATATATATATATATTATATATATTATATATATATATATATAATATATATATATATATATATTATATATAATTGAGATCCTAGATCTCGGTTCTCCTATTTTAGATGGTAGCAATGAACCAGAGCAGCAGGCAACTGGCAAAACAAACACCCGCCTCCCCTTCTCACCAGTTTCAAAGGCACCTCTTCATCAAGCGCCCATAGCGACAAGACATGCCACTGATCGGCACATACAGCAACTTCGATATCACACCACCAATAAAAGAATATGCCAGCATTCCCAAGCTTGTCACCTCTAGCACCGCCTCCAAGGAGAAACTAAATCGATGACTTCTACACTCTAAGAAAGTCACAGCATCTCACATTACAACAGTATCTAAACATATTGTCTTAACAAATCCCTCTTTTATGTAACAGATGCTCGGCCACCTAGGAATGCTAGCACCTGCCTAGCCATAGCTCACATAAACAGCTTATAAATATAAAAAAACACATTGGCCGGCTCATATAACACCATAATAAAAAATAACTGCACGTCTTTGGTAGTACAAAGTCTATCACACTACAAAGTCTACCACACATTATTTTCAACAGCCTGTTTCTGGGCTATAATAACAATTGGTTGTAAAAAATTCTCCTCATCTTGAACTTTGATGCTCCCATGTATGTGATTGGTCTGCAACTGCAACTACACAGACTCGTGAAACACGCTGTAGAAAGGCAAAACGTCTCCCCGTGGAAAAAAAATGACGATTCCCGTAGTCCAAAAGCGCCGTAAAACCCCTTAGACTCGTGGAAGACAGCCGGTGATTTCTGTAGTCCAAAAGCGCCGTAAAACCCCTTAGACTCATGGAAGACAGCCGGTGATTTCTGTAGTCCAAAAGCGCCGTAAAACCCCTTAGACTCGTGGAAGACAGCCGGTGATTTCTGTAAAAGTCCAGACTGGGAAGCAGTAGCCAAAGCGCCGTAAAACCCCTTAGACTCGTGGAAGACAGCCGGTGATTTCTGTAGTCCAAAAGCGCCGTAAAACCCCTTAGACTCGTGGAAGACAGCCGGTGATTTCTGTAGTCCAAAAGCGCAGTAAAACCCCTTAGACTCGTGGAAGACAGCCGGTGATTTCTGTAGTCCAAAAGCGCCGTAAAACCCCTTAGACTCATGGAAGACAGCCGGTGATTTCTGTAGTCCAAAAGCGCCGTAAAACCCCTTAGACTCGTGGAAGACAGCCGGTGATTTCTGTAGTCCAAAAGCGCAGTAAAACCCCGTAGATAGAAAAATAAGGAAAAAAAGTAAAAACCCCGAGATAGAAAAATAAGGAAAAAAAGGTAAAAACCCCGAAATAGAAAAATAAGGAAAAAAAGGTAAAAATCCCGTGAAAGAAAAATAAGGAAAAAACGTAAAAACCCTGAGAGTAGAAAATAAGGAAAAAAGGTAAAAACCCCGAAATAGAAAAAAAATAAGAAAAAAAAAGTAAAAATCCCGTGATAGAAAAATAAGGAAGGAAAAAGGTATAAAAACCCTGAGATAGAAAAATAAGGAAAAAATGTAAAAACCCGAGATAGATAAGGAAAAAAGGTAAAAACCCGAAATAGAAAAATAAGGAAAAAAAGGTAAAAATCCTGCAATAGAAAAATAAGGAAAAAACGTAAAAAACCCTGAGAATAGAAAATAAGAAAAAAAGGTAAAAACCCCGAAATAGAAAAATAAGGAAAAAAAAGGTAAAAATCCCGTGATAGAAAAATAAGGAAAAAGGTAAAAACCCTGAGATAGAAAAATAAGGAAAAAATGTAAAAACCCCGAGATAGAAAAATAAGGAAAAAAAGGTAAAAAAAAAAAAAAAAAAAAAAAAAAAAAAAAAAAAAAAAAACCCCGAAAAAACGAAAAAAGGTAAAAAACAGAAAATAAAAAAAATAGAAAAAAAAGGTAAAAAATCCCGTAAGGAAAAAAGGTAATAAAAAAAAAAAAACAAAAACCCTAAAAGTAGAAAATAAGGAAAAAAGGAAAAAAAACAAAAAAAAAAAAAAAAAACAAAAAAAAACCCCCCAAACAAGGATAAAAAGGAAAAAAAATAAGGGGAAAAAAAAAGGTAAAAAAAAACCCGGAAATGAAAAAAGGAAAATAAGGGAAAAAAAAAAAAAAAAAGGTAAAAAAAAACAAAAATCCCCCGCCCATTAGAAAAAAAATTTAACGGAAAAAAAAAACGTTAAAAAAAAAAAAAAAAAAACCCTGAGGAAAAAGTAGAAAAGGAAAATAAAAAAGGAAAAAAAAAACAAGGTTTAAAAAAAAACACGGGAAAAAATTAGGGAAAAAAAAAAAAAAAAATAAGGGGAAAAAAAAAAAACAGTTAAAAAAATCCCCGGAGATAGGGAAAAAAAAACAAAAATAAGGGAAAACAAAAAGGTAAAAAAAAAAACAAAAACCCTGGAGAAATAAGGAAAAATTTAAGGAAAAAAAAAGGTTAAAAAAAAAACCCCCGAAATAGAAAAACACTAAAAGGAAAAAAAAAAAGGGTTAAAA